>NC_053114.1:29550578-29748078 GCF_010015445.1 Perca fluviatilis
CAGTTTGTTTATTATTTATACATAATGAGGACACAAAATTATCTATTGAGAGATCATTTCATATTTATTTTGGTAATTTAACAGACATACAAATGGACATAGGCGCGGGAAGTAGGGGTGCTGGGGGTGCGGCAGCACCCCTTGTTGGTGGCAGCACCCCTTGTTGTCAAACTGCGATCAAGCCCGTATTACACAATGGGCATTAATCATTATGGTGATAATTATCCAATCAGAATAAAGTAAAAGTTGTTTAATGTAATGATTGGGAGAAGGCCGCATGCACTGTGTAGATTGGCTAAAGATAAAGGTGGGTGGGCATAGAGCAGGTTGTTTACATCGCACTGAATCAAGATCAGTTTTCTAAGAACGAGTTGAGATTGAAAGAGTGGAATTAATTTGTAACTGATCCCCGGTCAGATTGGGTTGTATCAGCGAGTGAAAGTGTGGAAAAGGGAGAGAAAGATGCGGCTGCTATAAAAAATGTCCCGCGAATAAATAGCTTTTTAAAAAGAGCTGGGAATGACGAAGAGGAGGATGTCGAGGAGCTAGCTAATGTTAGCTTGGAAGAATCGCTGCCTTCTACCAGCTACACTCAGCCACAGCTAACGGTAGCTAACGTTAACTTTAGCGAAGTTGTTGTGGAAAAAGACAGAGATGAGGCCGGTCATCAGCATTACAGAACAAGGTAATAGCACCTCAGGTACCATCATCTCTGAAGACCCTGCACTACGGGGACCGATTACAGAGACCGTCCGGGAGGAAGTTATACCCAGAGGGATATTAGCCTTTCAGAATCGGCCGCTAAATATCCAGCATCTTTCGAAGGAGGGGGGGAGGCTGCGACAGAAAGACCCGCTCTCTCACTAACGAGGCACAGACCCGACACCTTCACCACGGTGAAACGGTACCACAGGAGTGGATTCTATATTCACTGTCCACCGGAGACATTTATTGCATTGCCTGTAAAGTTACCAACACACAGCAGCGCATCTGTAGTAGGGTTTAGCGAGCTGCTAGAGCTGGACTTAGAGGATTTGATCTGCGACTTTGCAAAGAAAAAGACAAGAAATTAGAACTTCTAAAGGTAAGAGCTATTATGCTATCTGTAAATTGAGTAGGTTAATATAATCTGTTGTGACCGTGTGACCAGATAATGTACATATTTTGTTTAGTTTATTGAAATGCCATGCATATCAGACGTATTGCATAATAATTTTGTGATGCTGCTATAGGCCTGTGTGAGACTAAGTTGTCAAGTGCAGTAGCCTATATGTTGGCTTTTGCAGTTTGTGAAGTTGCAGCTGACTAAGTGACTGTTATTTTGCAACCTGCGCTCAGCTGTGTTGTGTGATGGTATTGTTGTATCTTCAGTCAATCACGTTTCAGAATTACTATTGTGCTTTCTGCTTGGGTGATTTTTAGTGAGTACTATATCGCCATAGTCTTGAACCATACAACGCTTTGGTATGATTTAATTAATTGTAACACTGTCTTGTGATGTGTGAGTCAGATGGCAGTACTTGGTTTATTGAACTGGAAAGGCATACTTGACGCCTGCTCAGCTGGACTAGTCATTCATCTTTTTATTATTTTTTATTCGATAGTGACAGTGGATAGACAGGAACGGGGGAGAGAGAGAGGGAATGACACGCAGGAAAGGGCCGCAGGTCGGATTTAAACCGGGCTGGAAATTACTTCCCGCGCCTCTGCAAATGGAGAAGCAGTTCATTAGACCATCTACCACCATATCCATCTATACGTGCAGTATATTATTTGTCTGTACTTACGGAGGTGAAATCACAAAGGCGGATGACAGGGCTGCTGCCAGGCAGAGCAGAATAAGGAAGCAGAGCCTCATGTCTGACCTTAAAGAAGATAATAGATTTGTCAATTAACAGCTGCTGTTATGCAGAACTCAGTATTGGACATCAGGCTCCTGCAACATCCACATAACAACAACAGTTAAACAACGCCCAGAGTATAGAATCAGACCATGTACTATGTATTACACAAATTGTAGAGGTTAGGCTGGGTGCTTAAAAAAAAAAAAAAAGGATAGGGAGAAAAAGGGAAAAAAAAAAAAAAAAAAAAAAAAAGGGGGGGGGGGGGGAAAAAAAAAAAAAAAAGGGGCCCCCCAACCACAACCCAAAAAAAAAAAAAAAAAAACATGGGTTTGCGCCCCCCCCCGCGCCCTTTTTTCCACAAAAACCCCAAAGGAGCCCCCCCCCAAAAAAAAAACAAAAAAAAATACAAAAACCAAAACAACAAATTTTGTTGGTTTTTTTTTTTTGGTTAAAAGAAAGAATTTTTTTTTTTCCCCCCTTTGTTTTTTTTTTTTTTTTTGTTTTGCCCCTCCCCTTTTTCTTTTTTAAACCGAAAAAAAAAAAAACAAAAAAAAAACATTTCCTTTCTCCCCCCCCCCCCCCCCTCCCCCCCCCCCTCCCCCCCCCCCCCCCCCCCCCCCCTCCTCCCCCTTTTCTTTCCTTGTTTTTTTTTTTTTTTTTTTTTTTTTTTTTTCTTCCCCTCCTTTTTTTTTTTTTTTTTTTTTTTTTTTTTTTTTTTTTTTTTTTTTTTTTTTTTTTCTTTCCTTTCTTCCTCTTCCCCTCCCTTTTTCTTCTTTTTTCCTTTTTTTTTTTCTTTTTTTTTTTTTTTTTTTTTTTTTTTTTTTTTTTTTTTTTTTTTTTTTTTTTAAATTTTTTTTTTTTTTTTTTCTTTAAATATTTTTTTTTTTTTTATTTTTTTTTATTATATTTTATACTTCCAATTTTTATTTTTTTTTTTTTTTTTTTTTTTTTTTTTTTTTTTTTTTTTATTAATAATTTTTTTTCTCTTAAAAACATTCCTTTCTGTGCATTAATGTCTTAACAGCTACTGCAGTTTTCTCTATGCCTCTAAGCCTAACAGAAGTCATGTGACTTAAACAGAGGTTTAAAAAGCCTATATGAACACACTGTAGTTAATGGAAAGGTGCAGTTGATATAATTTTCGGTCAAAATGCCTGAAATCCTGGTCAATGTAAATCCAAGATCAAAATAATGCTTACGTGTACTTGATGAGTTTCAGAAATGGGTGTTTTCTAAATGGTCTAAATAGAGAGACAGTCAGCTAAATGTGTGTCTATTCCATGCCTACCACATTCTTTTTTTCGAATGAATATTCAGTCAGACATTTCCCTGTGCAAAGTGCTCTGCACTAACGATTCATAATTTAAAGTTAATCGGACAGGCCTGACTTATTAAATGTATGAAATGCCCAGGGGTTCCTTTTTAAATGACTCATTATAAGCCACTGTGTAAAATTAAGCATGCCAGGAGACTAAAATGAGAGAATAATTCATCTTGCTATATCTTCAGGGACTGCAATGTCACAAGGTGTTGCCTGGAATAGTAAAAATGTCATAATATTCTACTGGAAGAAGCAAATGATCATAAAACAAAACTGTATGTATATATTTTTTCAATGCTATTTCTTCTTCGTTCAAATTGCTGAAAATTGACCACCATCTCATTACCCTGGATCACTGGCTTACCAACGCCTCACTGTCAGCCAACAACATAATGTACTAAAATTATAACTGGGCTTTGGTTACAGAGTGTACTACCACATGTCCAACAGGGGGCTCTTTTCGACCCCAGGACAAAAAGAGTTAACAAAGATTGCAATAGTGCACAGAATTACAATGAATCTAACATGGAATGTCTGAAGTTTTTTTTAACCTTTGTTGATGTAAGACTTTCAAAAAATGTTAAGGCATAATAAACCATTAATAAATTAACAAGTCATATGTCTCATTTGTCTGTTTTCAATGCAGTATTATATTGACTCCTGATACCTCTGACAGTTTAACCACTTAACAAAATTCTTTTAATATGGTTTGTATTTATAATGTATTATAAATTAATAATATATTCAGCATACATGACATTATTATGAAGGTAATGGGGATGGGACCTTGTAAGTTCAAAACCCAAGCTAGGCTCAACTCTTCTTATTGTATTATTATGAATTTTATTCTATTTTTATTTATGTATTGTTATTATTATTATTATTTGCTTTCATTGCTCAAATTCATCAAGTATGTGGGGTGGGAATTAGATAGTGGGCTAATCCCTTGTGTTGTCTTCCCGTCAACCTTGAAAAAAACACTTTTTTTTCCCAACGTTTTTGATGCCTTTTTTTCACAGTTTGTTTTTGCTTTTTCCAACGTTTTAAATTGTACAATTTTTCTTCTACACATTTTCAGCGCTTATTTCTACATCCCATATTTTATGATATAAAACAAACATTTAAAACGGGTCAATTTGACCCGAAGTCAACACAAGGGTTAAGGAGCGGTGGTTTGAGAAAATGTGGGTCTGTGATGAAAAAAAAACAGGCTAACTCACTCACTCACTCCACTCACTCACTCACTCACTCACTCACTCACTCACTCACTCACTCACTCACTCCCAAGACGCCATCCTGCCACTCTTTCTCTTTCCTTTTCTCAAATGTAACTCAGTGTACCATAATACAATTTCGCCTCAGATGTGAAATGTGTTTCCCAGTTCCTCCACTGTGTCAGGAATAGTCTTGCTGTAACTGTAGCTAGTTTTATAAATAGGCCCTGGTAAAAGTTCAGCGACATGCGACACAGTGTCTCAAGACGTTTCTAAGTGCAGATGGAGAAAGATCCCGAGAGGGACTTTAGTACTGTTTAAAGTGCAGCTAGATCAATTTAAATGTATATGTGAAACAGCTGTATACTTTAGATATAAATTGCAACACAGAATTTAAAATTGATTTTCAGAGTTTGAAGGTGCATGTTCTATAAGCGTTGAAATGCCGTATTAAGTACATTTTATTATTCAATAACTATGCCATTGTACTATGGAAGAAAATAAAGTGACCAGCCTTGTTGCAACGTTCTTCTTGATTAAGCTCACCATCTTGCTGCCTTTTCTGTAGAGCTAAAAATGTTGCTTGAAAATGTGTGGTGCTGTCTCCGATAACAGATTCCTTGCCTTCTCTAGATCAGCTGGTATACCTGAATAACCAGTTGTTTAACATCAGTTGTTGACCTAACATTCCCGAAACCAGCAATTGGGCAAACTGATAAAAAACTGTAATGGGCAAACTCTGTTAATCAAATAGTTTACTGGTTCTAATGGTACTGAGACTTGAAGGATACTGGTTATATATAGGCAGCTCTCTTTCCTTATAAGGCCTCAGGGAGAGGCAGGTGGGGGTCGGTTGGAGACGGGTGGTGGTTTCGTTGGCCTGGTACTTGGTTTAGGCTGACTCCCTTGTGGATTCAGGCTGAGAACCGAAGTCGCTGCAAAGGAAATCTCAAGGGGTAAGAAAACTATAATTTAATTCTCTTTCGGTTTCCATCACCTCTGTATCCTCAGCTTTTTATCTACTTTTGTTTCAAACTCAAGTGTGGCAGGTAGGACCAGTGGGGTGGAGGAATAGAGAGCAGATTATGGCATGACTAAGAGATGGTGCATGGCCCCTAACCAGAGCTGATAATACTTGTAATATCTGATGAATGATAGGATATATGAATTATGAAGAATGTGCTGAAATTCAATTTGAATAAATGAGTTAACCAATGTTAGCAGGGTCTGTGTATTTATCATACTTAGACTCTTAATTGTTTAAAATGGACTCCCACTGGACAGTTACATTTGGTGGGGACTGTTGCTTCAGTGCATAAATTGCTGGTGTGTAGTTCTGGGACTTAAAGTGTTGACTTTATTTGATCTAATTCAATTCAGGAATTTAGTTAATGATTAAGCTGCAGAATTTCAGAGGTTTTACGGTTATGATTTAGAATTTTAGAGGTTTACTGTCACAGACGGCAAGAAGCTCGGGTTTCGGGTTTGGCAGGCATTTGTGCTGTATTAGCCGGACTGACAGAGGCAGAGGACAGCCACTGGAACTGGAGTGTAGAACTGATGGGAATAGAATAAGACCTGCCTGCAGTGAAAACTTGCCTGAGGGCAGTTTAATGCTGATATTCTTTGGGAGCAGAGTGTCTTCCTATGTCTGTGGCTTTGATTTTTGATCTGCTTTAGAACGTGCTATATAAATAATCTAAATAATAAATAACTTGCTGACAAGGAACAATAGGGACTTCAGTGATTTTAGTGGTACAGCTCTGTGACACTGTTGGACAGGCTGGTTTACTGATCCTCAAGTAGGGTGAAGTGTGTGAAACCACAGAACATTTTCTGTAACAAATTTATAATTTAGGGGCTTTTTTACTGCACAATCACATGATTCAAGCTATAAGTAGTATTGGTACTTTTTAAGATATGGCGCCACTACAGCTTCAGTGTGTGATTCCCTTATACACCACTGTTGTAAATATGGACAGCCGTACACATGCATTTGTTATGGTTACAATACTCATGAATAAAAACTTGCCAATCTACAACTTTGCTAACACAGCCAAACATCCAGCAAGTGCAACAAGACAAGAAATAGCAAGCCGGCTAATATTAGTCATAGTCCAACAGCAAGAAGGCCGGCTTCTTGCAGCGTACCCGCTTGCGAGAACAGCCGATTGGGGCGCAGAGTAGGAATGGTAGAGGCACCATTCTGCCCATTACAAGTCAGTGAATCATCAAATGATTTTGAAGCTAAAATATTTTTTTAAGGTTAAATAGTTGCATACTGATGCTTTAACTGTTATTGTTGATTTAAGGGTCAGAGGTTAGAGGTCAGTGGTTAGGGCATTATGATGTCATCTGTCCAATTGACTGGCTACTTTATTGGCAGTTTTCGGGCATTAGAAGTAAGTTACACATGCTGGGACGAGTGTATCAGAGATGTGGAAACAGGAATGTCTTTGCCAGTGGAGCATCTCAGTGGCTTTCAGGGTGAGGTAGGGCAGTGAGAGTTGCTTCATGTTTCATCTGAGCTTATTTCTGGTGTCTGAGGTGATGTAAGGCAATTATGTCCCAACGCTGCTATGACTGCATGATGTAAGACAAAGTTATGCTCTTGCTTTGGTGTATGTACTGTAAATGTCAAACACAGCAACTTAACTGTCAGTGATACGTGTGTGGCAGTTCTTTCTTTCTGTTTCTTTTTTTCTTTCTCAGTGTTGTATTCATACTATGTTATGCTATCCTTTCATGTTCAATTTAGTATTGTTTCAATCACTTGTCTTTAAAGTAAAAAATAACGGTATTCACAGTCCACCACTGTATATAAAACTGTAATATACAACTGCTTGTGCTGTATTTGGAGCTGTCAAGTTGATGGACCGTCTTTGGTGCAGCTGTACTGTCAGTTACTGGTCCAACAATAATCTACATCCATGCCTTTTGTTTATGTATGTGTACATGTGTGTCCGTGTTACTGACGTCTAATAAAGTGTCACCTTGTCATTCCTGAAGCTGTGTGTGACAGTGTTGCCGAAGCCATGTGTCCAAATTCCAGGAGGGCTTTTCTTTTAGCAGTGGACGAGGCAGTAAATAAAATATATTGTCCACTAATATTACTAGAGGTTGTTGCAAAGCACCAAGTCGTTATTAGAGAGAAAGACAGGACTATGTTTTTGAAAAGCTCAAAACGGTCCTCCTAATGATTAACCATCTCTTTCCTTCCTTACATTTGTCTTCATTAGACTGCATCTACTTCATGAAGTCACTTTGACGGTCCTTTAGGGTTGGTAGCCCTTGTGTTTATGTATGTTGGTGTCACTGTGTTGCTGGTCTGACTTGTAAGTGAGGATCTACTGTACTTTGTTACCATGTCAGTCTGTGTGTGTTGCTGGTCCAACAGGTCAGTATCTCAGTGTCATCATGTCAGTGTGGACGAAACGTGGGAGTTACAACCACGAATACCACCACAAACAGAGCAAATATGTGGTTAAAGAATACAGCAGGTACATGTTACACTCTAATGCTAATTATAACTGAAACATTAGGCATTTAAACAGTAGTATTGTAACAGTAGTAAGCTTTGACTAGGTGAAAATAGTAAGGCTGACCTGGTTAACATTAAACTAACATCAATGCCAAACTAACAAGCTCATCCTCAAAATCAATATGATAGCTGATCAATTTAATAGATCGGTATTGCCGGTATTAAGCCAAATCCAACCTCAGTCCTTGGTAACTTACTGCTTTCTGATTTTGACAGCAGTCAAAAATGCCCCACTGTGCTCAGTTAAAACACTGAAACCTAATTTGCAATGCACAGAATTACGAGTCAGTGAACTGCACAGTTTTGATGAAGGTCCTGTATTGGGAGCATACATCAGTGAGCAGGTTGAGAAAACTGCTCTGAATTTGAATATTTTTCTCATGCTTAAAAGAGGCTGTCAAAACCTTCAACAGCCAAACTCTGAAACTGATGCCTTTTCCCACAGATATACAGAGTGTGTTTGTGGTTAGATTTCAAGTATAACTTAAATTGGATTGGCTTTACTAATTTTAACATTGGCCTCTCTGGAAAGCTGTATTATGTAGAAAAATAGTCCAGAAATCCCCAGTTGTCACTCTAACAAACGAGCTGATGGGCGCAACAATATTTTGCTAACAGATTTTCACATTCTGCAGCTGTTTTGCGCTGCTGTGATTGGTAACTATGTAGAGTGTTTATGTACATTTTTGTTTTTGTGTGCTGTGTTTCATGTCTATACTTACCACTTTAAAAATCTTATTCTTGCTGCTGATCACTTCTTCTTGCTTCTTTTTTTTATTTTTTGCTAATAAGCAGCTAACCAGCACACAAGTCTGACCTTTGTTTGACCTCATTTAACAAAGTGTTCAATGACAAGTGTTGAATTATCTTTACTCATGTAGCAGCAGTGCTCGTTTAGAGCTTATTTTCCTAACTGATTCTCTCATCTTTTATTTCAAACTCAAGTAAGTATGAAGCTTGTGTTTGTAACATGCTCTAAACACTGAAATATAAGTTAACTATTGTATGTTCAAAATGATTGATTATTCTACAGACTAGACAACAATTCCAGGCACATTTACACAACCACAAGAGAGGATTTTTTTTTGTTGTTCTCTCAGAAAACAGGCCTGTTGCCAGGTCTGGGCAGCCTCTCATGGGTTGGGCCTTCAGTGGCATAGTCTGAGTGCTGAATGTAGGATTTGGCCATGCACAAAGAGATTGTGTAAAGCAGCAACAAATGGAGGATGTTAGCGTAAGGGAGTTAGTTCCTTTCAAACAGCTGTGTCAGCCACAATGGTTTATGACAAAAACAGTTGTTGTTGTCCAGAAGGCTCAGCTTACAAATATGCATTTATCAGTTAAACATTTATTTCTAGAGATTATGAAGGCCTCATCATATTTTTCAGTGTCCAATGGTGTGCAAGCAGATACTATTTACCACATTTAAAGCTAATGTCTCTCTGAAGCTCAGATGCCATGTCTTTAACACATATGTTGAACAGTGTTCAGTAATGCACCCTCCTAAGCTAACCTCTTAAAAGCTTCTTTCTTTGGTGCTCAAGGCTCTCTGATGTCAACCACATAAGCCTTCCTATGAAATATTTATTAAATTGGTGTCTCTTAGTCATAGATGAGTGTGTGTTGATAGCTTGTAAGGTCAGGCTCGGTCAGGGAGGTTTTATTTCTCTGTCCCTACTATTGAAAGATCTTGGAAGGTGTCCTGCATTCTTTGCATGAACCAGGTTCGCACCCTTTGGCCTAATATTGGTTTCATGGCAGGGATTAAAAGCACCTGGCTTTAATGCTTGTCGGGGGGGGGCATTTGTGAAAAATAACAGTACCAGGTGGGATTGGTAGATTAGTACTGATTGACTTTACTGATAATTTAAAATGGAGGTGCACTTTTTTTCAGCAGAGAAAGGTGAGCTGTCCTGCAGAGTTTGCTAGAGGACCCCATCATTGCTCATAGAACTTTGGTTGTAATGGATAACCTTTATTTAAGAAAATTAAAACTTTCACTTAAAAGTATTGTCATAGTTATAAAAATGGCTATGCAATCAGATTACAAGCCCTGTCAAGCACTGCCTACAGACTCCATTCAGCCTGTTGCACATAGTGTATCAAAACAGACGAACACGCAGTACTAAAGCTATTTTAGAGGCTTAGATTCAACAAATCCCATCAACAGCACAAGGCATTTTTCACACCAATGTATTGTTTTGAAACCAGTGCTGCATTACTGTAAATGTTATTTTGGGAAGGTTCGCACCCTTATATCAGGCTAATGTCACATCATAAATATTTTCAACAGTAGGTACATGTTCAAAATCCCATATTTTTTTTAAAGAATTTACTAAATTCTCAGCCTGTGTACAAGGAAAACTGATTGTTAGCAAAACTGACTCCCTGTTTTGTCTTTAGTTCTGAGGCGATGGAGGAAAGATATGAGCACAAAACACAATCTCGCATCCAGGAAGTGGTAAGAATCTATAAACTTTCCCTATCCAGACGTGCATATAAACATTGGATGAAAATTGTGTTATTATCTGTAGCTCATATTGAGACAATGGTAGTTGAACCACATTGTTCTAATAAAATTTTATTACTATAGTAATAGGATAATAAGGCAATATAGAGAGTGTGTGAGTAAGAGCAGTATATTATTCTATGCTTAAGCTATTGGTATTCTTGTTTCCCTGTCTAGGTAAGGACAAAGATGGGGGACAAATATGTGCGTGAGGAGCCTATGATCAGGGGACCGCAGTTCCTTGTCAGACTCAGATCTCACACCGTGTTTGAACACACTCCAATCAAACTCTTCTGTACTGTTGGGGGCTTCCCCACACCGGATCTAAAATGGTAAGTAAGAACTAAAAACGTGTTTTTTCTTTTAACATGGTAAACTTATACTAAAACTGACTAAATGATTTTATTAATTTTTTTAACTCAACTGTACACTATTTCATGAGAAAAAGTTGGCCTAGCATCTCACTTTTTGTTTTTTTTAGATATGATAGTAATTCGATTCAATATTAGCAGTGATATTATGAAAAGTTGCTGCTAAAAATGTTGTCTATTATGGTTCCACGTCTTGATGCTGGTCAGCAGTAATTGTTCTCTATTTCAGGTATAAAGATGGTGTAATCCTGTCCATGTCCTCTGGACAGTACCTGGTTCAAGCTAAAGGTGGAATCCATTCTCTGGAGATCCCAAGGTGAAATAAGTTTTAAAAAACACAGACTTTAAGATAATTGAAAAGGTCCCCCGTGGATGATTTGACCACTTGATAAGCTGATTTTCATATTAAAAGAGGTACTCCACCAATTATACTCATAAAGGGTCTGTTTACTTGACACGGTTTAAGTACTACCCGGCTTGTGAAAACAGTTGTATAATGACTAATGTGGCTCTGGAGGGAGCTTTGTTAACGTCAGAATTCAAATGAACTGCAGATTTGAAGTTTAAAAGATAAGGATGTTTATAAGGCAGAACAGGTTTAATGAAAGCTGCTTTTGAATTGCATTATACAAATCGTAGGATCTATCGTTTTTGAAGCTTGGCCTATAATAGGGATTAAACGTCAGGATATCTCAGCCTCTACTACACCAATTTAGATTCTTTACTTCAATTATTTTTTTCTTGCAAGTTCCCCAACTTTATATTAGTGCAATACTAAAACGCTGGTATAATCCTTAATTGCATCTTATTTTCTACTAATCATGCAGCAGCTTACAGGAAACACATGATACACATTTGGGCCAACTGTTTGTGGCAGTATAATGCACTATTAAAGACAGCAATGCACCAATAAAAGAATAAAGAGAAGACTACAAGCTGATTTAAACAATTTAGGTGTCTAAACATTTAAAGCAATGGTTTGGCATTTATATGTTTGTTAGGCTTTGAGGATACAATTGTATTTCTACTGGGTTTGTAATACATGACTCACTGCTACACGTAACTATTCATGACACTTGCCTACTTGGATACTGACTACCTTATCACCTATCCCAAGACTTTGTATTGCATCTTCAGAAAATCTTTCTTGTCAGTCCCATCAGGGTCGCGACACAACTTCAAACGTCAGAGTCAGCTGACTGACTGCTCTCCCTCCAGTCTTAGGAAGCTCAGCTGTTCCGAGTGCTGACCTCAGTGCTACGTGATCCGCCAGGATTCTTTCAGTCATCACTCTCTCATTGGATCCAGTCACCTTTAGCTCCTTCTGTCTGTTACTTACACACGGTTCAGCCAACAGCAATTAATACTTTAAAAAGAAATACTCCTTAACCCCATCACCCTCCTAAGTGGTCTAAAACTCACATGACTATTAGATAGATCACCATTTACACTGAATGCTGTGGGTTTTAAGTGAAAAATTGTTTTAAAAATAGGCTGGAAGACATTGGAGGATGGTTCATGACAGACAGAGAAAATGCAGAATCCCCTCCCCCACCATGGCATTCCTATACTTACCATCCCTCTCACACACACACACACACACACACACACACACACACACACACACACACACACACACACACACACACACACACACACACACACACACACACACACACACACACACAGTTGCACCAGTGTCACTGTGCTTTTGAAGGATTTACTGAATGCTATTATGATTCAAAATAAGAATAAATTTTCTGCTCTCCCTTTAGCTCACGGCTGCAACTCCCAGTAGTCACTTCCGCCAATAAATGTCAGTCATCAACTCATGACCACACCAGCCTACGCATTCTGCACGGGTTGAAATTCCCATGTTAGCTGATACTGGTGTAATATGAGGTTGTGGAAAAGTTTGTGAAAAGAGCATCAGGAAGTGAAAGAGATACAGAGAGGACAGAAATATGAAGAGACTTAAGGATAAAAGAGAGAATGAAACAAGTAAGAGATTGAACTCAGACGTTGAGGTTGGGCTTTCATATCATGAATGCATGCAATGACAGTGACACCAAAAATGACTTTGACCCCTGTAGCAGCCCTCTTGTGCCACTTAGTCTTTCTCTCCAACAAGCCTGTAAATGCTGTTTTTTTATGTTGGCACCATCTGAGGACAGAACTTGATTATTTAGATCAGAAGCTTCTGCAATTTGCTTGGGGCTTGCAAAGATTGTCGAACATATGTGGCAATATGGCTCTAGAGGGAACAGAAGCAGCAACATCTCATGAAAATATGAGTTCATTAAATGGTTCTCAAACTATGGTACAAGTACCACTGGTGGTACTCAAGCTTCTTCTAGTGGTACGCGGATGGAATCTCTGATATATTTAAAAAAATAAATAAATAAATAAATTTAAAAACATACTATAGAAATACTACAAAATTTCAAAAAATAAGTTTAGGTTTAAGTGTTCTAGTTTTTGTTTCAGTTTCAGCTTGCTACATAGTTCATCCCGTTCATGAACAGAGTGAACATACATCCTTGATTAGTTACGAGCTGTGATGGCAAGATAGTAAGCAGCGGATGAATGGTTCAAAAACACTGCAATTGTGGCTCCAAACAGGAACTATTAGAGTGAAGTGTGGATGAGGAGGAGAATATTTCGAGCAGCCCTGTTGAAACTATAATGGACGAGCACAAGTGCTAGTCGCAGCGGCAGTGAAGTCTCCACAGCACTTGCTTGCAACAAACAATGTAAAACAGTAAGGAGATATGACCTGAGTTACCTCAAATTTGGATTCATTTAGAGCGGGACGGAGGAAGTACAGCATGGCTGTGGCTTTTAACAATAAATATTGTTTTTAGGAATAAACCTGCCTCCTGCGTGAAGTGGCCGTAGCTGCTTCTCTAGTTTAACGTGGGCCATAATGGTGGTACTTAGAGAGACTAATGTTTTCTGAAGTCGTACATAGTGAAAAAAGATTGAGAACCTCTGATTTACTGGAAACGTGCCAATCATAAGAGACACAGAAGGTGATGTACTACATCCTGCAACTCGATCACAGAGTGAGTTTTGCAGCTTATAAAACTTTCCTGGAAATTTGACCAATTCTGATCTATTCACAAAGAAGACATGATATTGTTACAGCAATTTGTGGCACTGTCTCAAAGGAATATGTCTAAAGTCTTGTTTAAGCATCCAAACCAGCAATGTTGAATGTCTTACTGAATGTCCGAACAGGGCTTTACTGAATCTTTACTGTGCCCGCTCAGCTGCTGATTATACCTGGCAACTTGCATTCATGTGGCAAATTATTGCTCATTTGGTGTATTAGTTTCATATACCTTGTAAAAGCAAATCCCCACTGGCACTACTTCAGTGGTTTACAGTTAGTCCTGTTGGAGCAGATTCTTGTGGATATACAGTACATCTGGTATGTAGGCATTTTTCATGTTTTTACAGATGACTGTAAACATTACTAACACATTTCCACCCAAGGCTTGATTTGGTGACTACAAACAACCTTGCTCGGATAAAACCCTGACTCATGGTGTCATTAACACATCTCTTCTAAGAAGTCTTTTGATCAAGATACAATGAGAGCCCTGAAAGGTATATTGACCTTGAAACTTGTGTTTTATTGTGTATTTATAGATGCTCAACTGATGATACTGCCCAGTACACTGCTGTGGCTTGTAACATCCATGGACAGGCTTCTAGTCAGGCCTCCGTCATTGTCAAGAGTAAGTCCTGAATACCCTTTATCTGATGTTGTAGTGTGATGTGTATCATACAGTCCCACCAGAATATGCTGATTGGCAAGACAGATTTGTCCAGTTGTGGTTTGCATTACCAATTGCAAGAGGGTATCTGTGGTTTCTATAAAAGTCTTGAAATAGATAAAAGATTACATCTAATTATTGGAGGTCACATTTCAATTCACAATGGCAGCTCTTCACCCTTAACTTAAAGATATTTTTTGGACACATTTAATGGTAAACATAATGAGTCACAGGACACACTCTGGCAAAGCTGAAATGCAGTGTTACTTAATATCAGTTATATTAATAACATTTCTAACATTTCTAGTGATTGTTAAATTTCTTAGCCTTTATTGCAAATGGCTGCTGTTAATAATGATAATTTTTTTTTTATCATGTAGGGTTCAGGGAGGAGGAGGAGTCCTGTTCATATGCGTGGTTGCCTTACACAGGTAAGCATCATAATTACCACCAGCTCCCTCTAAATATGTCCAGTAATGACAAGATCAGTACCACTACTACTAGGCTATAAAATATGTCTCCCTTTTCTCTTTTCGAAGTAGTATGTGAAGCAACAAGCCGTTACCGACAGCCCTGTTCCCATCTCTCTCTCATTCTCTGCCCCCCCCCCACAATCTCTCAGCTGCCATGCTTCCCAAGATCCACTACACTAAAATCAACATTACTTTTCTGGAGAAGTTTGGGCCAGTGTTTGCCACTGAGGGAGAATCTACCAGTCTGACTGCTACCATGACCCTGAACCCCAACCTGGCCAACCTGCAGCCTGAGGCACAGTGGTATAGAGATGGTAATTGTTATGAAGTAGCATTTTATGACAAAGTTATTAAACTTTAATTGCTGGTAATATACACTGCCTGCCACCACGACTACCAGACCCAATCTAGTCGACATGAAGCCAGAGGCACAGCAGTGGAAAAATGGTAATATTTTACAGACACCATTTTCATTGCTAACTAATTATAATGAAAGTAGTTAAATAGACTCTGGCGATGTACCCCCAATTTATAAGTAGTTTAATTTGCTATGTGTGTCTGTAGACCTTAAATAAAAGGGACCATGTGGGATAAAAGCAAATTGTAATAGGTTCATCTTTTATATTCAAAATCACTACATGTAATCAAACGTCATGAATGTATAGATACATATTGCTATATTAATTAAGAATGGAGGTTTCTAAAAAAAATGATGCAGGAACGGGCACTGAATTTATGATCCTGTCTCATTTCCAGACACACGTCTGTTTGACTCTAAATGGGTGAAGATTGACACTGGCAGAGGAGTCACCACATTGACTCTTCCGAACCTCTTCAAAGATGATGAAGGCCTTTACACACTACGCATGGTCACTAAAGGAGGCAGCGCAGAACACAGTGCATTTGTCTCCGTCTCAGGTAACAGAGACTCATACTGGGTTTTTATTTCATTGTTATTGATTTCTTGTTAACATAATGCAACAGAGTTTACAGAACTCTGTTACTATACTTATTTAAATATGTGTTATATACTTACAATATGGTTATTAAAATGTCACTGTCACTTCCTGTGTAGATGGTCCTCCCCCAGTCCCTGGTGCACCTGGCGCTCCTATGGACATTAAGATCCATGATGCCAATAGAGACTATGTCATTGTGTCATGGAAGCCCCCAAATACCACCACAGAGGGACCAATCCTGGGATACTTTGTGGACAAGTAGGAGTTATTGACATAAACACCATAAATTGTTAAACTGACCAACATAAAGACTGATTACTATATGTAAGTCATCACATAGAGTTTGCTTGACTATCTGTACATATGAAGGGGTTATTGTCTTTAGGTACAGCACAGGGAATCCTTCCTTTTTTTCTACAATGGACTATTTTACTGTACTTATCCATTCATTTTAAGTTCTACTCTACTTTAAACTCCTTTTCTCATTTTCCTGTCTCTTTTCATTTTGTAGATGTGAGGTTGGAACTGAAAACTGGACCCAATGCAATGATCACCCCATTAAGATTTGTAAATACCCAGTGTCTGGACTGTTTGAAGGACACTCCTACTACTTCAGAATCAGAGCAGTCAACTCACACGGAATCAGCAAAGCATCCCGCATGTCTGATCCTATCGCTGCACTGGACCCCACTGAGTTTGAGAGGCTCCATGGTGGGTTTAATTGGATTAGTATAGAGAAATGTCATCCCTGCCTTTTATCTATCTATAAATTGCAGGAACATCTGTTTGTCCGTCTGTCTGTCCGTGTGTTATGCACATATCTCGCGAACTGTTAGTCCGATGGATTTCAAACTTGACAGGTGTCTTGCTACGGGCACGAGTAAGTGCATTGCCAAGTTGCCACGTAGTTTCGATTAGAAATGCAAAAGATATTGTTAAATATATAGGTAAAAGAAGCACACATTGGCTTTTGCCGCTCTAGCCACTGGCCACTCCCCCTCTCACACTGTGGACCAGAGACAGAGAGCAGCGGAGCTTTGACAGCTAAAATGTGACATACACCTCAGACTCTTTTCCTGCTATTGTATTAAATTGCTGTGAGCTGGCAGAACATAACGTAATCTCTGAGATTATTCCTTCAGAGCGCTGTGCAATGTGAGAAAATCTCAGAGTTGAACCGGGCAGACACATCAGTTGGGTCAGGTTAATTAAGTCTACTGCTAACTTACAACACTAATAACATTACCGTCGCCAAAATACCCGCGAATCAAATCCATACTTCACCGTTAACCATCAAGCCAAGTGTTAAATTTGTTAAAAATAATATGACACAAGACAACACTCTCTCTCTCTCTCTCTCTCTCTCTCTCTCTCTCTCTCTCTCTCTCTCTCTCTCTCTCTCTCTCTGCATGCGTGCACACACACACACACACACACACACACACACACCATCTTGTTCTGGTGGTTGATTAATGCAGATATGTGCTGATTAGCTCTCATAACGGGCCGGGTGGGTAGCACACTGCCATGAGTCCATGATGCTAATGTCTGATTACTCCACATTGTCAATGTGATATTTTGTGATTACATTCTGAATCTGCCCCGTTCTCTGTCAGGTAAATATAGTAGTACAATGTCTTCCTCTGATGTAGACGTAGCCTACACTGTAAGTCAGTAGTAGGCTATATGGGGTTGCATATTAAGTGGTTTGGGGTCCTTCTGTAAGTAATTTTGTGGTACAATTTGGTTTTGAAGAATTCTACAAGCAGCAATACCAAAGGCCAAGCAGTCGCCTGTTCCAAACAGGCACATTTTCAACGGGCATTGCAGTAGTATTACATAATTTAAAGACTTGAAGAAATGTGTCCTGTAGTAACTGACATGCCAAAAGTGGCTGCTGTTTTGGTATGCTTGTATGGAATCTAAAGTAATGATTTCTGACATTATCATATCAATAAATGTCTCTTTTGCTACTTTCTCTTACTGACTGGACACAAAAGTAGTTAATCATATAGCCAGTTCTTGAAAGTTTCCACATATTATTCAAAACAAAAAAGTAGATTAGAGTACATGATTAGTTTGTACATGAATTACAAAGCAGGTAAATTAGGTCTACTGACTGTAGATGTCACAAGTTGTGTTGCTCTTAGTATGTCGATGAGATGTGGTTGAAGTGCAGTTATTCTGCTGCTCTATTACAGCATCACTGAATTATAAAAAGCTTAAAATTATGGTTTAATGTAAATAGTTTACATTTTACTCACTGTAAATTCAGGTTCAATTCAAGTTCACATTTTCTCTGTTTATTTTACATGACATACTGCAGAATTTATTGCGCGTCTGATAATTTTGCTTCACTGACCAAACTGCTTTGTTAGACTCAGTTACATCTAAGGGTCGTTGTACGAAGTTTGGTTTATGTTTGAATAATGTGCCCTTCCTTGATTAGTGCAGCCTTAAAAATGACTGGTCCTTTGTCATCAACATAAACAAACAATTTTACTAAATGAACAATAAATGCAGTTCTGTAACTTTAACATGCACCTAAAGCAGATGGGTGATAATGTTTTTGTTTTTTTTATCTTCCTGTAGCCAAAAAACTTGGAGGAAAACTAGATATTGTATCTTACCATGATGATGTTGAAGGTGAGTTTTTCCTCAAATGAACACATATCTATATTATATATAATCTCTATAATATCCTTCTAGTATATTTATGTACATAGTAGGAGAAAACAGTGGGTTTTTCACAGTGCAAGTGTGTATACAACATCTGTGTGTGTGTGTGTTTCTGTTTAGCTGACGGAAAGCCCCCAGGTGCTCCATCAGGAATTTATGCCTCAGAAACAGACAGGACATATGTTGTCCTGAGCTGGAAAGCTCCTGCGTATTCCAGCAAGGCTCCCATGTGGTACTACATAGAAAAGGTAACAAACAATGTCACACTGTCACCAATGCTGCTTCACACCGTAAAACTACCTTTCTAGTAGTGTAAGAATGCATGTTCTTCTGTATTTGAAAGCCCCTCCCTACTCCCCCAAGTAAATCTGCAATGTAGTTTGAAATGAAGAGGTCAAAGGCTGTTGTTGGGTGCTTGTGTGCGCAAATTTCTCATCCTCCTTTTTCTCCTTGGAATTCTAGGGGAGGATTAAAATAACAGGATTACTTAATCAGAGGCACATTAGAATGGTTTGAATAAGTGCATTTGTATAACAAATACTGTACACTGCTTTATTTGGTTCTACAATATTAATGTCATTCATAAGCTGACTTTTGTGTTAAACACCTCAATTTTGGTGCCAAAGAAACAACCATTTAACCTGTATATGACAGTATACAATACTATTCTTTGCTTCTGTAGAATACATTATGTTTCCATGTGTGATGAAAATAGCAGTTTTCCTTCTGCAGCTTTCTGAACTGCACTAGATCTTACAATTGTAAAGTGACTAGATTAATCTAAACAATTACTAAAGATTTGCATTCAGGCTAAACTGTAGCACATCGCATTATGTGTGGATGTATAGTGACATCAGGTATGCTTTCTCTCTCTCTCTCTCTCTCTCTCTCTCTCCCCACAGTGCATGGCAGACAGTGGTGCGTGGCAGCGTGTTAACACTCAGATTCCTATTCGCTCTCCCCGTTATGCTGTCTTTGACTTGGCAGAGGGAAAACAATATAAGTTCAGAGTTCTGTCTGCCAATATGTATGGAGCCAGTGAGCCATCAGAGCCAACTGGACCGATCGAGACTCAGGAACTCAAAGGTCTTTTTCTGTCAATTTCCTTTCATTGTTACAAACATTTCTACAGTGGAATAAATCCACACTTAAGCTGCTGTTGTGTTTTTGTCATTTATTGTACATATTTACACTTGCTATCTTTTGTTGTCTTCAGGTGTGCCATCTGCTCCCGGTCAGGTGATTTCTACCAGGGAAACAAACACCTCTGTCCTCATCCAGTGGGCTCCTCCAAAGGAACCCAACAATCTGATTGGCTACTACATCGACCAGTGTGTTAAGGGGTCTAAGGACTGGACCTCGGCCAATCACAAACCTCACAAGAACACTAAGTATGTTTTCAACCAAACAAAAACATGTCTTTCTTTTATTTTTGGTTATAGCGTACAAAAGTGATACTCATGCATGTGATTCTGTTTGTGCAGGTTTGTGGTTAGTGGTCTGACCACTGGAGAAACCTACGTGTTCCGTGTCCAGGCTATCAATGAGCTGGGTCTTAGTGATGAATCCCAGGAGTCTGCACCTCTGACTGTCAAGGCTGCCCTAAGTCAGTATTGGCATATTTTTTGATCATTGTTATTGATGATGATGGTGACAATGATGATTATCTGCTTTGTAATGTCTCGCTGCTGGACTGTGATAAGGATTTTGAAGGTTGCAAAGTACAGTTAATGTAATTATAAGTATCATAATTCACAACTGCCTTTTCAGCCCACCCCTCTGCTCCTTACGACATTGCACTGCTGAACTGTGACGGCCATTCAGTGGTTCTGAACTGGAAAAAGCCTTCTCACTCTGGAGGAGCAAACATCAAGGAGTATTATGTGGACAAAAGACGCAGCGGAACAACCATGTGGAGGGAGGTTCACATCCAGCCAATCACAGAAAGACTTTATAAGGTACAATAATGTCTGCTGTTCAGCTTACCTAAAGCGTCAAAACACACTGAAGAGGGAGCAACAATTTTAGCATAAATTCGATACAAGTACTTTAGTTGTTCTCTGATACTACAACAAAACTTAAGTCACATACCTACTTTCTTTTAACTATAGTTTGGTTTTCCACATTCTAAGAAAAATATCTGGGTCAGATTGGATTACTGGATACACTCATTCACTACAACTATCCACTATTTCACGCTGGATCGGCTTGTGTGAGTTTGAAAGGTGTCTTGCTTATTGATGATTGCCATGTTAGTAACCATGGTAAAAAAAAAATTGACAGGTGGAGGGCTTGACAGAGGGAGCAGTCTATCAGTTCCAGGTGTATGCAGCCAACCTGGCTGGCCTCGGAAGAGCTTCTAAACATTCAGCCGACTTCAGCTGTGAGGCCTGGACTATGCCGGAGCCTGGTAAGTAAATCTTCTGACTGACTTGTCACACTGTCATACTTTGCAATTTGCCTAAAAAATATGAAGCTCATACAAGTACGGTATATGGCAATTATACTCATGTGTACCAAATAGCCTTTAGAATAGGGAGTAAGAGAGTGAATAATGTCAATGGATTGTCCACACAAATACAATCAAATACAAATGTGGGTTTGTGTCTCTTCTCCTCTCATTCTGTGTGTCCTTTAGGCCCTGCCTATGACCTGACTTTCAGTGAAGTGAGAGATAATTCATTGGTGGTTGAGTGGAAAAAGCCTGTCTATGCTGGTTCTGGACCAATTACAGGTTATCATGTTGAGTATGCCAAGAAGGGCACTTCTGACTGGACCACAGCCAATGAGACAGCTGTCAGTCACCGCTTCCTCAAGGTGAGAGCATCTTCAATATGGTTTATAGTTAATCTATTTAAGGGTTACCAGTATGATTATTTATCTGAATTTCTTCCATATAATAGTATCTTAATACATTGCAATTTGACAAAAAAGTTTTGTGGAGCTGAAATAATAAGTTGAATAATTGATTAGTTGATAATTAATACATTTTCATAATTGATAAATTGTTTGTTCTTTTTTTAAGCAAAAATATATTTGGTTCAAGCTCAATTGTGAATTTCTTAGTCTTCTATGACTGTACACTTAATATTTTTAGGCCTGTTGGTCAACTTGGGCTTTAGGAAATTGTGATGGCCAATTATTACTGTTGTCTGACATTTTATAGACTAACAATTAATTGACCGATTTATCAATAATTCAAATAATTGTTAGTTGCAATCTTTAAGTTATGCCATAACCATTTAAATTTGTTATAGTTTTTCTTAATCAGACATGTGTTACAAAGTGTAAAAAAGACACAGAATATAACTTTATTTAACTTTGTAAAGTAGTATTTTGGATAAACTTGATGCTGGTGTAATAATGTCAGCACTGCTGAAACAAGTTAAAACTGTTCTACCTGTGCTCCTGATGCTACATTGTATGTTGCTTATGTTAATATGTTCAGTTCTGTGCGTCTCTATACTTTTGTCTCTCCATCGGCTCCTGTTCGCTATAATATTATTTTCAAACTACCATACATTACATTTGAGCCTTCTGGACCAGACTATAGTGTTTTATTAAGCCTATTGTACAATGCAGTGATACACTTATATTAAACTAGTGCCCTTTATTTAGAGAGTGTGGCCAACTCAAATCATGGGTGCCATATTGGATACCAGTGTAGCTAACCCTATGGGGTGAATATTCTATCTTGAAATAAATCGCTTATTTTCACCATCAACAGGCATATACATGTTATTATCAACATTTATCAATATGTAAAAGGCCCTTACAGAAATATTCCAGTGTATATTTGCCTTCTATATCGTAAATGGCCCTAAAAAAAGTGCCCATTGTAGTGAGTGACCACGTCGCCTTATAAGTCTCTGAGCAGTGTTTACCTTTCTAATGTCCGCTAGCATACAGGCTAACTATAGCTAGCTTTGTGTGTAACGTAACACAATCCCACCCATCTCAGAGGAGCGAAGCTCAATATTTCCTTCAATAAAATTATGGTACAAAAGGAGCACTAACGCCACAGGTCTTATGTTGACAACTTGGATGCAGATATAGGAAACTCCGAAGGCAGTCGTAATATTTGCCTAGCAGGCTAGGCTAATGCTGTCGCGCAAACGTTAGCAAACATCGGCGTAGCGTTAGCTAGCTGTCTAAACTTCTGAAAAGCCGAACATCCCCGTCCAAGCTGTGTTTCACTTTCCCCCGCCTCCAATATTATTATGAACATAATAAAGACAGCTGGACTCTGTCGAGACCAAAAGCCATATGACTATGGCAAGATCACAAGGATTTAGGTACATGGAGTGCTAGCGAAAAAGCTAACGCTAGCATAAGGCGCTAGCATAAGGCAAACTTCATTCATTTCTTAAGCAGTGTTAGCACTTTTTTTGACAGCATGGTAGACATTAACTATGGTATTACTATATTTGTCCTATGTAATTTGTTATCATATCGAAGAGAGAAATTGACATTTACCTCTCACAATAATGAACAGCTCCCATACTCCCTTTTTGCTTCACGGGGGGACTTGTGAAATCTTTTGCCGCTTCCCTGTCTTTCATTGCAGCCAAACGCACAACAGTTGGGCATTTTTTCAGTGATTTATGTCATTTTTTAAATAATTTATTACATGTTTCCACTATTCCCTGCACTATGTCAATGGGAATCAGATGAATGTTGGTATCAAACATGGAGTCCATGAAACACGTGACCATCTCGGAACCAATCGTATAATGGGATAGCTCAAGAAATTTGATTCCCTAGTTGGCCACACTCTCTAAATAAAGGGCACTATATTAAACTGTGTGACACTGACATCTAGTGGATAAAGTAAACAGTTACAGGCTGAGCAAAGCTAAGAAGGTAGATGACCATGCTTGGTTTTATAATGAAAAGTGGTAGCAATTGAATCTCAAATGTGACACAGGCAAGTCAGTCACCTTATCAAAATTATATGTATTTGAGTACCGTGTAATGCAAATAATATTTACCAGTCTAATAAAACAAGGGTTGCAAAACAGTACAGAATAATTATGAGTGAATACAAATTATGTGAATCTATTTATTACTAAAACGCATTGGGTCTGGGTCTTAGTATATGACACATTTTGCAGTAGCTGCTGGATCTCAGAATTGATTACTGCTGTCACTTTCTCATCTGCCAAATAAGTTACCTCAGAAATCTACTGCAACAGAGTTAATGCCAGTTATTGTCAAGATTGCCCAAACTGATGACACCAGTTTAGAAAAAAATTATAAATATACTCCCTTCACCAACACTAGGTTTTCTTGTGTTTTTGTTTCCTAGGTAACAAGTCTGGAGGCGGGCACTAGCTACGTGTTCCGAGTGCGTGCGGTCAACGCTGCAGGAGTGGGTATGGCCTCAATGGCCTCTGATCCCGTGACTGCCAAGGCTGTAGAAGGTAACATTTATTCACAAACAGTAGGAGATTATCAAAAATGTGTCCTCAATTTATGAAAAAGGCATCCATTTGAAAAGACGCAACATAGCCAACACATGGCTTTGCTAAATTGGAATTGTGCACTCTTTTTGAAAGTGCTAGAGGCAAGATGAAAGTGGGGAACGAAACAGACAGTTCCACCAAAATATAAAATCTACCGTCAATTCCTTCTGTGCCTTTTTTTGGAGACTGAAATGGGTGCACTTTAAAAAGTTGTGTGTGTTTGTCTATGTGTATTCAAGGATCCCAGGAGGTATCCTGTGTTGTGGATGAGAAGTCAGGTGACATTGTTCTGTCATTCGAGTCCTGTCAATTAAACGAGGGCTCTCAATTCATCTGGAAGAAAGATTATAAAGAAATTACAGATTTCTCCAGAGGAGTGATTAAGACCGAAGGCAACCAGTAAGACCACACACACTCAAATATTTTTGTGTACACATGTGAACAATGCATACTGTGAAGAAAATGCATTTTAAAATCTTAAATGTGCACCTGTCTGTCTGTCTGCCTGTGTCTCTCTCCTGCCCTGCATCGTAGTTCAAAGCTGATCTTTAAGAATGCAGAGAAAGAAGACTTTGGGACGTACTCTGTTTCTGTCACCAACACAGAGGGAGTGTCATCCAGCTATTCAATCTCTGCTGAAGGTAGGATTCACCAATCACTGTGTAAGTGGGGCTCTGGCGCTTAACCACCCGGCTGAACTCTGGCTTTTAAAATGTACAGAAATGAAATCCAACACGAAAAATTCTCTCTGCATCCTAAACTTTTTAATATATATTTGTTTCAGTTATTGACAGCCTAGACTGACAGATGTCAACATTATTCCTGTTGACATACAGTAATTTGAATTGTTGCTATTAATATCTCCATCATCTCGTCAGGATTACATTTAATGATATTTCATATTTGTTTCCTCCTTCTGTTAAAGTTGTGCATGCAAATATTCATATTTCGTGCCTTGATCATTGAACATCTGTACTGCAAAACATCCACACATTAAAACTACACTATTTATCGAAGAACTGAGGCGATGTGTTTGATGAAATCAAGATGAAAGCAATGAGACAGTGAATAAAAAACGATCTCATTGGCATGTAGGCAAGAAACAATTTCATTACACATCTGATGAATACTGGGGGGCTGTGTGTGTGTGTGTGTGTGTGTGTGTGTGTGTGTGTGTGTGCGTGCGTGCGTGTGTGTGTGTGCGTGTGTGTGTTTTTAAAACAGCATCTTCATGGCAAAGGGCTTTATGTCGAGGCTATACCATTATTATTCAGTGCACCTTACACTGATTGCTTCCCATTTGGCCTACAGTTTTTTCAGCCTAATTCACAAGATTTTCCAAACTCCTATTATACAAGGTTCGATTTCTTTCCCTTATATCAGGTACTTGAGAAGGCTCCACTAACCAGCCATAATAATAATGTATTTTCTTTCCTATGGCTGTATTTGCTTCACTCTTGAAGTGTCTGTGCATTTATCTGCCTATTAAACACAATCACAGTAGTGACCTCTCCAACTCCAAACTTGGTACTTGAAACACCCGTCAAAGTACATGATAAAATTAATCTCTGTACTGTGTTTGAGATGCATTTTAATTACTTGTTTGTGCCCATTGTTGCATGAAATGAATACGCTGTATCTTTATGTTTCAGAGTTGGCAAAGATGCTGGCGCTCAGCTATGATATCAGACACCCAAGTAGGTACCTCTGGCTGACTCTTTCAATCTTTCATAATCTGTTTCTCTTTGTCCCTTTTAATCTCTCTTCTCACACACTTTTTCCTCTGCTCCGTCTGATTTACCCTCTCTCTCTCCATTTATCAGTTTCTCCCTTTCATGCCTTCATTTTGCTTTGTTCTGACTAGCTTTGAACCTTTCAGATTTCTTTTTTCTTTTCGGAGGACATTTCTCTTATTTGATCCAAAAAGTCTTACCTGCTTTTACATCACCTGGCTAACCACTATTCACCTCACCTTTTGCCTCCTCTCCCCTCTCTCTCCTCTCCTGTTACTAATACAGTACACCAGTTTGGTCAAGTTATTAGTACATAAGTGCAATAATGTTTTTGAACCTGCAACCTTTCTTTCTCCTTTTCTCTCCAATTAGTCATCCCGCTGAAGTCAGAGTTGGCCTATAAGATTTTGGAGAGAGGCAGAATGAGGTTCTGGCTGCAGGCTGAAGAGATTTCTTCCAATGTCACCTACAAATTCTTTGCCAACAACAAGGAACTGTCTGGAGCTGATGTAAGATACACTGTACTGTAGTTTAGGGCATGGACACACATTAGGGAGAAATGGAAATAAATTACTTTCTGGCTTCAAGCTGAAAGAATTATCTGTCTTCCCTTGATGTACGCTGACCATAATTCAGTCAGCTGCATGTTGCAGCATTAAAATCACAATAAAGAAAGTATCCATATTCACAACAGCCAACTCTATTTTTCTGCAGCCCAACAAGATGGGTCATGATGTCTCTTCAGGTATTATTGAGTTCATCATGGACCATTTCACTGAGGAAAATGAGGGGACATTTACCTGCCAGATCACAGATGGAGGAGGCAAAGCACAGAGCTCACTGGTTCTGATAGGAGATGGTAAGAGAGGCCAGGTCTGATTTCTCACTACCAGCATCTCCACTGTCTTTCTTAACTCGTCAAACAACATACAGTATACAGCCCTGCTATTGATGACAATATACCACCTAAGAACGGTGGACAATAACACATTTGTCCACTAAGGTTTTACATTACAACCATAACATAACTGTTGATGCAGTATGTTGAGTCTACGGGTGCAAAAAGGACATTTAAAAATCCTTATTTTCCTCCTTACTAATCAGTGGATATAATAATAATACATTTTATTTATATAGCGCTTTACATGGTATTCAAAGACACTTTACAGTAAAGCCAGCACATTAAGCACATCAAAAATAGATGAAGCAATGGAACAAACACATAAAACAAGCATATTAAAAGCAAGTGAAACAATAAAACCAGCAACTAACAGTGAATAATATGTGAGACTATTGTAGGTGGAAGGCTAATCTGAAGAGGTGTGTTTTGATGAGTTATTTGAAAGTGTCCAGCTCAGTAGAGTCACAGATGCGTAGAGATGCGGGAGGTAGTTCCAGAGAGAGGGGGCTGCGATGGTGAAAGCTCTGTCACCCCAGGTACAGCACCCCAGGATATGCTGGCAAGCCTCAGCCAGGATGAACACACCCTGTTGAGACATGTAGTATAAAGTATATACAGTATGTGCTTAACTTACTCCATCTCTAGCATAAGAGACTACATTAAGAAACTGTATTCACTTGATGAATGCAAAGGTGGGTTTGAAGCCATTGTGTATGAAGGACACTTAGAGATTCAAATGAAGAAGCCTGATTTCATAAATTATGATTCAACTCTCATACAGAGGTCTATTTGCTAGCTAATCCACTGACAGAATCTGTAGCAACTACTGGCAACACTTTGATCTTTTAATTATCCTGTGTTTACGTGTATCTGTATATGCACACAGCTTTCAAAGCAGCACTGGCGGAGGCTGACTACCAGAGGAGAGAATACATCAGAGTCAAGGAGGGTAAGAAATACAAAACATCATCCACTCTTAAACTTACATGAGCTTCTACTCTTCTTAGGCTGAGACCAGCTCACCACTATGTTGCCTAGGAAACAACTAATCTAATGATGAGTGTACAGGAAAGTAACAGACCTGCATTACTTTTTTTAGTCAACAATATTTTTACACACATACAAAACTAATCAAAAATAAAAATAAAAGTCACAAAATTATCATACACTTACACAACTATTAGATCAATATGAATAAATTGTTTTGTCTTTCCTTGAAATGTAATTTCCCCTTGCGGGATTAATAAAGTATGTCTTAATCTTAATCTAAATCAGTCTATCTAAAGCAAGGTAGGTTGCAATCTCCTTCAGCCAGAAATTCACAGAGACTATTTGCATATTTTTCCAAAAGAAAGCAATCATTCTCCTGGCCTGAAGGAATCTAAAAGTCTATCAGCATTGACTGCTTAGAATTGACTACTAAGTTCTCTGGGTGTATACCTAAAATGCATAGCTTCACTTGGAGGCGAACATTCTTACCTTTTTTCTTACATCCGGGATATGTTCTGCGTAATACTTTCCCAAAATGACTTACATTTGAGCATTCCCAAACACAGTTGGTGATAGAACCTGCATTACTTTAAGTTGCAGTTGGAACCTTAAAACGTAAAATTGACCCATTTGAAATGGCTTGCTACATGACAAAATAAGTCCCAAATTAAAAAATGTGTAGATCAGCTACCACACGTTCAAGTGTTTCCATAGTGGTATTTTGCATTAACAATTTTAACATTATAGTTGTGCATATAAGGCAGGTAATATAGCTCATACAGTCAAGGTCCATAAGTAATTTGTTTTTAGCTCATGTTTTCTCTGGGCCTTTCTCTCCTGCCTTTATCCACCACAGGTCCCCACTTCAGTGAGTTCCTGACACTTCAGGTTGGAGACGACTGCTCTGTCAGTTTGGTCTGCAAGGTAATCACCGCTAAATCAATCAATAATTATTGAATATTTACACTCTAATCAAATGGGAGTCTGACTTCAGTGGATAGCTGATTAGCCATTCTAGGAGGCTCAGTGCAGGGTGTGAAAATACTGTGTAATGATAAGGTCCAGATTGAAAATAACCAGAATTACACTGTCAGGATTTCTTTTTGGCTTTGTTAACATGAAGCACATAATTAAGACAATTTTGAAATGAAAGTATTGTTCATATCCCTTGAGACAGTCTGATGCCGACATCTGTTTAATCTGTCAGTTTAGCCCAAACAACTGCATTTTGAATGATTTAGAAAAACATATGCAGTACATTAAGTGGGTGGAGGTTGTGACCACAGTATACACAGCAGGCATTAACTTCTTTCTTTTCAAGCATCAACCATTTTGCCGAAATAGGCTTCATTTGTAGTTGGTGTCAGTGCTAAGTTAGGGTACAATATATTTATTAAAAATGACTACAGGCCAAAGTTCTCTTGAGTGAAAGAGTGGATTTTTTATCCGTGAGATGGGGTGACACCACATAAAGTGAACATTCCACACTTCACTGACTTGAATTAGTATCTGGTAATGAGTTATAAAATCTGAGGTGTGCTGCATTAATGGCATTGCTAACAGGCTTCTCTGAGGTGGAACTATATATACACAGAACCTCTCTAATGGCCAAGTGTTAAATAGCCCTGTTTGCCATGAAAAGATGAGTTGCAACACATTGAACTTGGGACTTATAAGTGACTTTTAGAGATAGATTAATGGGGATAGTGCAAAAATGCAATTCTGAGACTTAATTTGTATCATTACGATTTGATGATCTGATAGATACAAGCTATACAAGAATCAAACACCTCTCTTCCTATTTAATTAATTTGTATAATGTTTAAGTAATATGTGTGATTATGTTTTTTATTGCAGGTTGCTAACTTGAAGAAAGAATCAGCGTTCCACTGGTATAAAGAAGACACAGAGATCATCCCTGATGTAAAGCCTGATCTGGGATCAGGAGTCTGTAAACTGCCCATTAAACTGGTAATTTCACTTCTGTAATGTTAAATCTTCTGAATTCGAGGAAACCAGATACAGTATTATTATTTCTATGCACGGTTATACATGCACATACCAGGATGAAGCATAGCGTAGTGGCTTTACTTAGTCAAGGCATGGATGCTGTATTTTTTGTTTGTTTCTCTTAGGATCCAAAAACAAGAACACAATGTGTTCAGATTTAGAATTCAACAAATCTGCATTCCCTATGTCCTCTACATGATTTTATGTGTTTCCTCCTTCCTTCCTACACTATGTTATGTGTCTTCTCCAGTTTTCTCTGAAGACAGCGGGAGTTTATAAGGCCACCATCAGTGATGATAGAGGAAAAGATATGAGCCAAATTGACATCTCGGGAAAAGGTAAACATATCTGTCTTGCTTAATATATCTTGCTGATTAATTGGGGAAGTAATTCACTGACTTGCCAGCTGGCTGGTTTTCTAACTGAGCATAAACTGAAGAAAGAGCTTGTTGCTCATTAAAAACTTGGGAGACAGGAAAGAAACATGATCCAAATGTATACACTGTATCTGTATGTGGTAAACTAATGATTTTTTAAACAAAACAATCCCCAACTTTGTTTTTCCAACTACTGTATAAAAATAGTTCTTGCCATGTGACAATTAGCTCACCTGCTGGCTGTATTTATTCCTGAGAAAATCCATTTGAATGTTCTTATGTGAAAGAACTTAGGCTGATACTCTGTAGTACTTCAAGCTTGTACTTTTGTTTTGATGGCAGAACTGACTATTACTGTCAGATCCTCCTTTATCCCCTCTGTATTGGAGGTTAGTGCATATTAAATCAGACCTTAAGGGAGAGATTATCTGACAGATACAGCTCTTCATACCTATTTTATTTTAATTGGGATGCCACCAAAGAGCAGAATTCAGAACACTCAGTTAATTGGTTAATAATGGCAACAGGGATACTAAGTCACAGTGTATGGAGATAAATAAAACACCTTTCATTTGACCTTTTCCTTACTGAGCTTTTAATGCAGCCACAAGAGGGCAGCATCATGACTTTCCCTTGTCCTGGCTCTTTCCCTGACCCATGTTTTTCTGCCTCTCTTCTAGTCTTTGACGATGCCATAAACAAGATCAGCCAACTAGCTGGTGTGTATTGGTCTTTTACACACACACACACACACACACACACACACACACACACACACACACACACACACACACATATAATTAGTATCTCACTAACACATATCCACATTAAATTAATCACCATCATCATCATCTATCCACTGAAGGGATCAAGTACAAATGATCTAAACATGACACAATCAAACCACATTGATAAGAGATTTAGTAGATCCATCCCCAGGATCATATATTTCTGTTTATTAAAATCCCACTGCCACACACACACACACACACACACACACACACACACACGTATCAGTGTGTGGCAGAAGTTGTCATGCTGGAGGCAGTTGGCCATCATGTGGTGAAATCCCTTTAAAATTCCACTGCGCTGTCACAGTGACAGTGTGTAGGAGCATCTTACTCCTATTTCAAGAGAAAGTAACTTGACAGCTCTGTGGCAACTGTTACAGCAGTGGTTGCAGAGGAGAGGAGGGTACATTACTGTGATAATGGGAAACCATAGTGATGTGACCAGGTGAATGACACACTTGTTCACTTGTAATGTTCATTTAAAAACAGTTTTTAAAGCTTCTGATGTTTGAAGCATTTTATTGAATGCAGCATACAAACAGTCTGCACTCTAAAATCTGCACTCTGCTTCATTAGTACAATTCTGCTCTCCAAGCTGGATAAAGGTAACATCAAAAGGGAAGTCTTAAGATAGATACTACAAATGGCTACAGATGGAAGTCTGATTTTTTATTTTTATTCTGAGCAATAAAGTGCATCATGCAGCAGCCATGGAGAGGCCAGGTTAATCAGCAGCAGATGAAAAATATGTATCTGATTCTCATTTCAAATGTGCCCCTCCACAACCTCTATCACCTCCATCACCTCCTCTAGGAGCCAGTGCAGCGGAGCTGGTGATTAAGTGCACAGCAACAGGCATTCAGCTGCAGTGTCACATGAAGTATTACACCTCAGAGATGAACATCACCTGGTGTCATGGGTAAGAAATTATATTTATAACACTAATAACACTACTAAGACGGCCACTACAACACTAGCAACAACTACTACTACTACTACTACTAAGGAGGAAAAGAAGAAGAAAATAACGACAATAACTCCAGTATTTGTAGCAGTGCTAAGGAAGAATGAGAGTATTCTTTTAAGTTTGTCTATAAACATGCTGACCACAACCTTTTCGGTCAAGTTAAACTGCCGGGAGTGACAAAAACAATAAGCAACATAATGAAACTTGTGATGGCTATTGGCAAGTGTTTTCATTATCCGGGTTATTGCAGTAAAATTGACCTGTTTTGTGACAAAACTCCCACCCTTTCATTTTCTATAAATAAGCAAGGTTTTTCTGCACTTAAAAGCACTCTGTCGTACCCTGAAGATTAGCCTATAAAATTTGGAGGGAGGAGGAATAGAGTGAGAGAGAGACTGGACAGAAAGAAAAGTAGAAAGAATTACAAAAGGAATGAAGAGAAATAGAGAGAGATAGAGGCAGGTGACAGGGTAGTAAAAGCTGTTCTGTTAAAAAATAAACCAGTTTTTGGAGATTGGAGATTAGATTTTTAACATCTCCCGGCTCTTTCTGTGTGTGTGTGTGTGTGTGTGTGTGTGTGTGTGTGTGTGTGTGTGTGTGTGTGTGTGTGTGTGTGTGTGTGTGTGTGTGTGTGTGTCTGTGTGTGTCTGTGTGTGTCTGTGTGAGAGAGAGCGACAGATAGCAAGAGAGAGAGAGAGAGAGAGAGAGAGAGAGAGAGAAATTGGTATCCCTATGCGTAACATTAGGCAGGCATGTAAACATGATTTTCCATTACCTCCGCAACAGGCATCACCTGCTCACAAACACTACATACACACTAACCTCTCCTCTCTTCTCCTCAGTGAGACTAAACTCTCCCACAGTGACAAGATGATGATTGGAGGAACCCCTGCTATGGCAACCATGGAGGTATTATCATCTCCTGTACAATGCTGAACAGTATATGCCTCTTAGGTGGATCATACATGAGTAATTTCATGACATGACAGACCCTCAAGCAGTGGCACTGTTGCTTAAAAGTCCTCTGAGTGCCTTTGTAGAAGTGATACCAAGGCAACTTTGAGACAAATTAGACAGGGATAGCTAATGAATATTAACATCATACATTTTAAAATTCATTCTACTTAATTATACAGCGCATCTTCCTTTTGCTTTTTGTCAGAAAGCTTTATAATTGTAATTAGCCGGTACTGTAGATGAATGAACCTTTTTGTAAACCATGAAATAAAGTAGGAATAAACAACCGCACACTGATTAGTTGATGGGTTTGTTAATTAATTGATTCACAGGTGATTGAGCCAACGGAGAAGGATAAAGGAATGTACTCCATCGTGATCACTGACCGTGAAAACTCACATAAACGAACACTGGACCTCAGTGGTGAAGGTCAGTGTCTTTTTCTCTCTCTCTCTCTCTCGCTCTCTCTCTGAGTAAAAATGGGAATGGAAACAACACAGTCTCTTGTGTTTATGGAGTTCTTGGCTTCAGTCTGTAGTTTAAGACTTTGAAGCTATACTCCAACCCAAATCTAAACATCTCACTCATCCCCGGATGCTTGGGACTGGCTGTAAAAAGTTTGCAGTACTCCTCTGTCATTTACAGTTTTTTTTGACAAATATTAGATTGGATGTCGCATTATTCCCCACCTCATGTTCTGAAGTTCTGCCAGAAGTAGTGTATTTCTATTTTTACCAAAATATGTTAATTTAGCAGAGCTGCTGCAGTTGTTCATGAAGGAGCAAGCCACAGCCACCTTTAGTTAGGGTTTAGTGTTTTAGTGGAGTATCACTCTAAAAATAAGTAAAAAATTAGTATTGTGAACAGTAACAGTGCAATTCTGTTTTTCTCTTTTACAGTATATGAGAAGGCCTTTACTGAGTTCCAGAAACTCAAGTAAGACTACACTCTCAAATCCCTTTCTTTACTTGTGCCTTTCTGTATATACTTTAGTCAGACTCACTCTGCTAATGATGAATTACTGTTTCTTTCACATTTCAACTTACAATTAGTGCTGTCAAACGATTAAAATATTTAATCGCGATTAATCGTATTAATGTCATAGTTAACTCGCAATTAATCGCAATTAGTCGCAATTAATCGCACATTTTTATCTATTCTAAATGTCCCTTGATTTCTTTTTGTCCCATTATTTTGTTCTCATTTTAATGCTCTTATCAACATGGAAAAGTGGATCGGCTTGCTTTGTGCAAATGCTTTTTTATTGAAAACAACACTGGCATATACTGTAGTGTTCAATTTCACATTAACATTCACAATGTTAACAGGCCTACATGCAGTAGCCACCCATTTAGCTATGGCTGCAGTAAGTTTGTCTTAGTTGTGGTATCCATGTGCTTCTGTCTGAAGTCATCCACTGTCACCTGGCTTTGACGAGGGGGCGGAGAATTTGCATCAGCTGTGTGCTTGGCCATCAAGTGGTATTTCAGACTGGACGACAATGACAAAATACACAGATCACTTTGGTCTTGTCAATGGAACCATTTGGCAACTTTTTAAAAGTAAACTTTCCATTCAGAATCTTATTGGCATTCATTTCGGCATCTCGCCATCCACTCAACACGTAACGCCTACTACTCTTTGGCCGTCTCGCAAGCCCAAACAAGTGTGTGCGGCGTGACTGTTGTTTTGTTTCCGGTCTAGCTATATCCGGTGTGGTGTTGTAGCTTGTTACTAGTTGTTGCAACAGCATGTGAAAAAAACTACAAAGTTTGCTAGGCCAAAAAGAACGTTAGTCTTGCGTTAAAATGGGTTTGTGTTAATGCCGTTAATAACGCGTTTAACTGACAGCACTACTTACAATGCTTCATCACTGCAAGTTTGAGACCTGGTAGCAAAAAGTTATGTATAATGATTGTCCAGGATACTTTTTGTTCATATACTGAAAACAAAATTTACCATAAATAGATTTGGTATTTTAACTGAGTCGTTTGATAATATTTGAATATTAAAATGACCTGTACTCGATATTAAGAACATTAATATAGCAGTAAACAACGATTTGCTATGTAAAGATATGGTGGAGTAATGGCTTCGTTGTCAGACGTTGAGGGCCATGAAAAGGTGTCGGTATTTGACAAGTATACGGTCTGTGAGAGTGTGGAGTCAATCACATTTTCACTTTAATATTTTGAGTATTTTGAGCACAGCCTTGAAAAATGAATGTCAAGTTGTCATTACAAAGACATTGAAAGGTTGTACTGTCTTTCTTAATGTCAAGTTGTCATAACACAAAGATTGTTGTCTTTGTTAAAGTCAAGTTGTCATGACAAAGACATCTTGGACAATGCTAACTTTGCATTAAAAGTCTCATAATTTACTGAATGACACTTAAAGACAACAGTCATGCACACTTAAAATGACTCATTCATGTTCATGACAAGTGTCATGTCATAATAATGACAGTGTCATGTCAGTCTTATGAACACCCCTTCAAATAAAGTGTTATCAAAATGGTAACAATAAGAAATTAAGTTAATTTATATTTTAATCTCCACAAAACCTTTTGCTTACTAGGTCCTGTTAGAGTAAAGCCTGCAGACCCGTTCAGTCAGACAACTTGAGTTGACTTTCAAGTTGACTTTACTACACACACAACTTACTTTACTGACCCCAAGATGCATGTAGATCCACATGCATATTGGGTCTTTCTATTGAAATAACTGTATTTCAGTTTATGAATTTGGAACATTTCATTTTGGGTTCTTTGGCTAATTGGGTGAGAGCAAAACCCCACACACTAGGGCTGGGTATTGTTCCAAAATATTTGATAACGGTACAGTTACCAATACTGTGACTTTGATACCGGTTCCTAAACGATACTTTTTTAGATACCAATTTTATAAAACAAAAAGAAATTACAACATTACATTACACATTACGGCATGCTGCATGCTTTTTGGCTCGCTGATGACATTTCCTCTTTAGGTATTAAAGTTGGGTATTGAATGAAGAGGCATTTTTCGATACTTTAGAGTCAGTTCGCTTGGTCCCTAAAAAGTATTGAATTCGGTAACCAGCCCTACCACACACTGAATTTTGCAAATCCATTTAGAAAAATCAATTGAAATACTAAACACTGCATGTGGAGTGGAACATGTCCAAATCCCTTTTCTAATTAACATACAAAGAGAGACATATAAGCACAATATTTTACAAACACATTGAAACAAGTGACATCCTGTTGCCCTTTTGATTGAGCATCAACATGCCGAGAGGAGAGCAGAGTTCCTCCAGCCATCTGGTCCTGTGGCTGACCTCTGGTCCTCTCATGCTGCTCCGACAGCCCTTACCTAGTGATTACAAAGCAATATCATTTTTTTTTTCATAGAAAGGATTCTGTTAAGTCCCTGGGTAAACTACAGTACTATGTGGTTTGGCACTAAACCCAGAATACCTTGTGGCAAACCATCTGACTGCTGCTACTGACCCAAAAATGAAAAAGCTATCATGTGTGTGGTCAGTTAGCAGAGCCAGGTAGTGGAAACAGACCATAACCATATGTGGCTGTACTACATTAAAATACAGGGTTATATCCTCAAATCATTATTTGTTGGTTGTTTTAGTTTGAAAGACAAATTAATACTGAAAGATACATTGTAGGTTACAGTGTTGTACACAGTACTGTATATGATAATTATACTACAGGTTTGCTGTATGAGAGATTGAGAGACAGACCTCTGACTGTATTTTCTGTGTGTTTCAGGGCTGAGGCCTATGCTGAGAAGAGTGAGTTTATCCTTCCATTCTCCTTGTTTCTTTGTTTAATACAGTTACCTTTTTCTTAGTAACTTTCTACAGTTACTTCAGTTAAAAAATGATCATTGTTCAGATGTCTCAAAAAAGCATAAAGCCACTGATTGTTTAGTCGTCTTACAGAAAAGTATGACCCAAAGTTCATTATCAATATAATAAGCAATAGGAGTGATTGGTAATATTAACAATGTGGCTTGTTTCAGACCGTGGTAAGGTGGTGGGAGGACTGCCTGATGTGGTCACTATTATGGAAAAGAAGGTAAGTGCCTAAGTGTATGTGATTTAAGTATCTGTAAATTTGTACATGTTTTTCTGAAATAGTCATCTTTGTTCCTCCTGTAGACCCTGAGTTTAACATGTACAGTGTGTGGGGACCCCAAGCCTCAGGTGTCATGGTTAAAGAATGGAGCAGATGTGGAACCTGACGATCAGGTAAATGCTTCAGCCACACTAACAGAAAAAAAACACTTCAAACAGGGCCTCGTTCTTTCTTTGGTTTCTACCTGCCACAAACGACTGCTGACTCTTAAAGCTGTTTACTCCCTTCCCAAACCCTGATCCTCCGTTGATGCACATGATTCATTACCTTATTAATCAACCACTATTGCAATAGTGTGTTTCTAATAACTTGTCTAGTGATGCTCTGTGGTTTCCGCACTTAGTACATGTCTACTGGATTCTGCTGTGTTACTCCCGGTGGCTTTTATATATTGCACACTCTTTGGAATCATATGGGTAGCATCCTAAAGCATATTGTACTTTCAAAATGCAGTGTACAACCATGACTACAATACCGGTTTTAATATTGTCGCCGTCGGGCGAAGGAAAGTCAGACCAAATCACTTTGTCACTGTGTAAATATCTGTTAAAACCCACAGACGGATGTAGAGTGTGACCAATAGCATTGATTAATGAATTTTTTTTAATGACAAAACACACAGAGATACAAGGTTTCTGCCCGACTGTGATGATATCACGGTAGATGTTCTTGCCAGAGCAAGACATTTTGCCTTTGAAAATTAGATGCAAACCAGGGGTGTCAGACTGGGGGTTGAAAGGGGACTGAGAAGGGGGGGTGGGGGGGGGGGGGGGGAAAAAGGTGGGGGGGGGGGGGGGGGGATGGGGGGCCCATAGAGAATGCCTTTCTACAGGGCCCAGAATTTTATGCTGTGCCCCTGATGCAAACTAATATCAAGTAATGGAAAAGTAATGTTTGAATAAGAGTTTCAGGGAATACTGGAGGAAATATTGAGGTAGTAAAAAAACAAAGTACTTTCTGAGTAGTGCATGTTTCAATTAATTTTTAATTAGTACACAACATTGAAACTGATGAAATAAACAAGATCCCCAATGATACACTTTAGTTCCTTGTTAAACTGATTGCAAAGCTGGAAGTCTCTATATAGCCTCAATATGTACTGCTGAGGTGATCAGGATTAAGACTTGATGGAACAAATCTACCTCTCATAACTCATTGACCTACTTGCCAACCAGTACAAGTCTACAGCCCATCCCCAGTCAGTGTAGGCTCTTTCAACAGCATCAGCATCCTGCGGCTCTTAACGGCTTTGAAGATTTAAGTTTGAGAAACCGCGGTCCAGGTGGAATATGTGTTGAAGTTTGCCCTCTTCTTTATTCATTCCCTCACCTGCTAATAATCTGTCTAAAACAAGAACAGATGTCCTTGGTGATGTGTTTTCCAAACCTCAGGAGTGTGTCTCCTCTACCTCGCTACCACAGAGGATACTGAAGATATCAACAGAAAAACAAACAGAAATATATACAGATCCAGAGAAACTCAGAGCAGGAATAGGTGTTACTCTAAAACTATACAGGTTTAAATAGAGGCGTGTTGGAGCAGGTGGTAAATACCAGGAATAATCATTTTTAACATGTTTTCACAAAACCATAATTACCTAATTTCATGATTTATTTTTAATACAGGAGCTACCTTTCATCAGTCAAACAAAAGAGAAACTAGCAAACCACAGATTAGCCTGCACTGGTCTAATAAATGAATGCAATTATCTAAGACCATATAACAAAAAAGGCCATCAATTGCAAACATCTGTTTTAGGTCTGTTTGATTTTTAGGCCAGTAGAATTTTTTTTTTATTTCTCAAAATAAAAGGCAACTATTTCTCTTAATAGCAATTTAATTAGCATGCTACAAGTGCCACTCCATAAAATGTACTAATGCCCAGACGTTGCAAATGAGTGGGCAGGTACTGCATGAGAGAGGGAAATTAAAATACTGTATTCTTGTCAGCAGCTCACATGGTGCAAGTCAGAATACAAGTTCTCTATGTTGTCTCAGGTGTCTGAAGAATATCTACACAAGTGTACTAAAAATCACTCAATTTTGTGGTCTCAAGAAGTACGGATGGAATATGTTTTTATTGTCATTTAATCCAATCATATTATGGTTGATCTAACAGGCCTCAGCAGATATGAATAGACAACAGACTGGAATAGATAATTTGTCCTCATGTCCACCAAGCCCATCAAGCAGTGCTCAGCATTTGCTAAAGCGAGGTGGTAATCAAAGCTTATGCTGCTGCTCTGAGTAAAAGATACATTGATTTTGAAGTAAAACTCAAAGTGACAGGCGTTTTAAATGTTAAATCATGCTAAACTCCCTGTGGTGGCTTTCTCACTTCCTTAACCTTTGATTTCGTATTTCAGTACGTGGTCTCCCTGGACCAGGGCAAGTTTGCCAGTCTGACGATCAAAGGTGTTTCCATGGAGGATTCTGGCAGATATACCATGATTGTCCAGAACAAATACGGAGGGGAGTCTGTGGATATAGTGGTGAGTGTCACTGCTGTGTGCCACATATGACTGGATTTACTCAGAGCCATGGAGTTTTTTCTGACCATCTGTGGCACAAATCTTATCTTTTCATTGGGGCCCAACAGTGGGATATTTTTTGTGATCACACTTGTGTGTAACAAGGGCTGGTAACAGAGCTGATATTTGACCTTGTGATTTTTGTCTGACCCTGATTAAACAGTTTTTTTTATTTATTTATTTTTAAGATAAGATTTTTTTGTGGGCATTTTAGGCCTTTAATTCCACAGAACAGATGAAGACATGAAAGGGGAGAGAGAAGGGGAATGACATGCAGGAAAGGGCTGCAGGTCAGAGTCGAACCCGCGGCTGCTGCGTCTATATATGTGTGCCTGCTCTACCAACTGAGCTATCCCGGCCACGTGACTTGACAGTTTTAACATGAAAAGATTAACATGACAAAATAATGCAGAATCCTGACCTAGAATATTCTTTACCTAAGACTCAAAATTATGTGCTTAAATGCTGTAGAAAGTTTGCATGAAAGGTGTAGCCCTTCCAAACTCTCTACATACATACAGTAGAGTAAATACATGTATGGGAAATGTTTACATAATACTAACATTATGTCTTATTCTGTCTCTCTCTCTCTGTCTCTCTCTCTCTCTCTCTCTCTCCAGGTCAGTGTGTACCGTCATGGAGAGAAAATCCCTGAGGCAAAACCAACTCTGACCCCTAAAATAATGATCCCTCCTAAACTCCCCATTGAGATCCCTCAGCCCAAGACCCAGTCTGCCCCTAGCCCCGCCCCCTCCACTCCGAGCCCCTCCACTCCTAGCCCCGCCCCTCCTAAGGCCGGAAGAGGAGTGAAGAGTCCCACTCCTACCAGGAGGAAGTAGAAAGCATGACAATCATAAATGAGGAAGAAACATATTCACATGTAAACCAGACAAGCTTTCAGTGGTATTCTCTATCTGGACAAATATTAAAATCCTTAAATGAAATGGAACTAACACACTTGGCGTTAAATTAGAGAGTCAAGAAAACCCTGATAGCTAAAGTAAAAATAACTGTTATAGTAAGCGAAAAAAATATGCTATTGTGATATCTCTATGAAAACAAAAAAACATCCCTGAAATGAATAAAATATAAAACTAGTTCATATCTGAACAAGAATTAATTAGAAATGACTAATTTAATTGAAATGAAACTTGAATAAAGCTGAAATTTCATTAAAACTATTGCTGGAAAAGGACTGAAATTTGTTTTTAAACTGATACTGGAATGTAAGTAAAGCAGAACAGTTAAACTAGTAGTTTTCACTGACAGCTCTGTGTACGAGCGAAAAAAAAAAAATCTCTAATGATCTGGCTTAAATAGAGGCGAAATCAATACATATACTATAATTAAAAAGACTGTTATAGAGTATATTGTTGGTAACCACCATGGAGACATGTGGTCAGAATGCTTCAGCCCCTCAGAGCTTTACTCCCGGTCTCAAAACAGGTTCTCACAACATACAACATAACAACTTGATACTTTAGGAACAATGGCTTTGATATGACCTCATCAGCATGCTGCTGAAAAGACATTTTTCATTGATGCCTGCATTTTTCATGGTGTGCAACATATTGTGCTTCATGAGGCTGTTGGCAGAATGTCTTAATTCCCCCTCACACACCCTTACTACCACCCTTTGAAGACGAGGCAAAGCCAATTCGTGGCCCTGTGGAGAGAGGTGGGCCCACTCTGCCCACTGGGGGGGACAATAGCTTGGCTCGGCCTCACGGTCATTGTTTTATACATGAAAGATTTAATTTACATGTTTCGGAAAATCTCTCCCCTATAATGCTTTCTGCAGGATGTTTATGCACAAAACAAGCTTAGTATCGCTCCAAGTCCAAGTCACTGCTGTGTCTAACGAGATGAATGCTGGAACGCTATTTAGTTTTTACTCCAGCAATAATGCTAACTTTCACAAAGAACATGTTAACACAGGAACAGAGAGAAATAGCTTGGGCTGTAGAAAGCCATTATTATGCTCCCACCTCTGTCAACTGATGGCTGCAAAACACCGTCCTCCATCACCATGGTGAGATATTGAACATGCTGAAGATCAGCTGGCAGTGAATCACCACTTAGTAAACCAGAGCCATGGAGCAGTACTGCCACCACTGAAAACTGTCATAACCGATTTCTGCTTAATACTGACTCTGACTGTTAGCACAATTTTTCTTTTTCTTTTTTAAATCTACATTTATTCTACCTTACACCTAAATATCCATGTCCATATCCACCTCCTGGTCATCAGCCAACAGCAATGCTATAAGATGTCACTCCGATTAAAAAAAGTGCAGGAAGTAGTGATGGCAGAGCTGATGAAAAGATGGCTGATGAGATTTGTGGTTCATTAAAGCTGATGAGAGGAGAAGAGCAGACGGAGATGAGAGAGGGAGGGGAGGAGGGTAACTTCATTGTTTTTGTGTTTGCTGTTGCTAATAAAAGAAAGCGATTACACTTTGCTAAGCCTGTTTCTGTCAGAGAGGGAGAGAGACGGAGAACAAGATGCAGGTTGTGAGAGAACTGGAGTAATGGAGAGACTGAAAGAGAGAAAGTGAGACTGTGAGATTGCTGTTGTTTTGCGTTACTTTCGCTTCTGATGTGTCTGCTCTTGCGGTATGAGATTGTCAACAAGTTGAGAATGAGTTGACTGATTGAATGAAATGCAGAGACATAGTAAGAGTGATGTGTGTGTGTGTGTGTGTGTGTGTGTGTGTGTGTGTGTGTGTGTGTGTGTGTGTGTGTGTGTGTGTTTTATTTTTATTGCTGTTGTGTTTTTTGGGCATGAAGACAAATCTCATGTCATAAATTGTGTGTAAGTCTGAAAGGAAGAAACATACTGAAACAATGCACATGTGAGAAATGAATGTAGATATTTTGGTGTTGCGTGGCAATAAAGGACTTCTGAAGAGCGACAGGAAGAGGACGAGACTTGTGTGAGCAGGGGGGCGAAATAGAGAGAGGGATCTGAATCATTTTGATGTTTCACTGATCATCTGCTGTGAGATCATTTTCCTGACTTTTAATTAATTTTCACATTTTTAATCAGCATAATTACTGAGAATCCAAATGTTACCATGACAACCAAATTTTAATTTCAATAAACTTGAAAAAACGGGACTCATCTCTGTGAGACACTCAGATAGCCTGTGCACTCACAGACACACAAATAGATGCATACACACAGACACATCTACTGCACACACACACACACACACACACACACACACACACACACACACACACACACACACACACACACACATATATGACTGCTATCTAAATGGAATAGCTAGCCAGTACTGATAGCATGAAATTGTGTTTCCAAATATAACACCGTGTCATTGGAGCGTGTGGTTGTGTGGAGAAAGACTCCAGAATATGTGCTCTTCTACAGTCCTCCACATGGGGGCACTATGTAAACATGCACACACACTCAGACACTTTTACTCACTTTTGGGCACATGCACACACTTGCACGTGCATACACAAGGATAGACAGGCCTGTTCTAATTAAAGCAGTGCTGTTCAAACAATGAGATACACTTGGAGCTGAGACATTTTGTGGGTGTGCATTGACACAGCCATGCTTTAAAATACTGCTATGATGCACACATGTACATAAATTTGTAATACACAATTTGCATTGCTGGGGTAAATGCTGACAATTATTCTGATGATATTCATTACTGCAGATTTTTTCCTAAAAGAGAGAGGAGGAGACGTGCGCAGAGGGACCTGAGGAACAAGGGAAGGAGGAAAGAGAGGAGAGAGAAACTAATAAAAGAGTGAGAGAGGAGAAACAAGCAGCATGCTATTCTGCAAGATTGTCTCGCTGTTTCACCACAGATTATTCCTTGTTTTACTGTGAGTAGAAGGACAGCAATAGGCAAAAGGGAAGAAAGGTTAGGGTAATGCTGAGAGAGAGGGGGAAGAAAGTTGAGAGAGTGCAAAGAGGTTCAGGAGACAAAAGGAGGAAGAAGGGAGAGAGAGAGAGAGAGAGAGGAAAGGGGGAAACAAGCAGGGGAGGAAAAGAGGGAGAGAAGCAAAAATGTGGCTTGATTAAACCTCTGGACTTTAAAATGGGAACTGATTTGAAAAGTGCATTGCGTCAAGTACACATTGTTGGCTTTCACCTTTTTTGTCTCGTGCTCACACTACAATCAGAAAAAAGTGGGGTGTCATACACTCTGCTATAACTGAAAGAAACCTGCTTGTTTCCTGATTAATCAGCCATGTCATCACCTCCAATCTCCAATCAAAAAAACTCAATGCTGGATCATAAGTATAAAGTTTGACATCATCAAGATAGCTGGAACGTGTCTGCTCATTGATCAGAGCGGTAGAGATTGAATTTGTAAACCATCAAACTCTAAGATAAATCCTCCGCTGTACCTATCAGCTTTACTACAGACACATTTGTTCTGTGCAATACAAATGAAGCAACACGGACAATATACTGTAGTGTAGTAAGTCAAACTAATCACAAAAGAGCAAATTACAGGGACAGAGGTGAGGAGGACGAGATAGAGAAATGAGGGGGGAAGGAGAGAATATGTGAACATAGGAAAAAATAATCAAGTGGAGAGATCAAAATAAACAGCTTGAGCTGCTTTTTCAAGTACTGCTGCTCATTTGCTGTGCTAGTCTTTGGCTAACTGGGCTATTCAAATAGTTTCATAAAATGAGAGCAGATTAGATCCATGCTGTGATTAAAAATCCAGTATTTGGGCATCTTTTCTTCAGGCATGATATTTGTGAGAAACCTCTTGTGTGTGTCGTATTCCCTCACATGCTCAAAACACATTCTTTCAAAATAAAGGCTGCTTTTTTGTGCATTTTAACAAGGAGGCAAGCTTAATGTTCACATCTGGTATATTACTAGTGATATTAATGTAAGTGATGCATTGCAGGAAACATGCTTCTCCCTCTGCAGGGAAGTCCGGTAGCTCAGCTACGCAGAAGCTTCCCTGGAGCTTGTAGTGACTGAGTGTCTGGCTGTTGGATGCTTCAGCAGGGCGGATGCTTGTTAACATGAGAACGTAAACCCTGGATCTCTGGTCCAAGGACAGCACACCTACTTGCCATTCCACTCTGCAGCCCTAATGCCACTCTGCTGGGATGCTGCGGACCCTTACATGCATTAAATCCAGAGGCATTGTTTGTGTCAACGTGTGATCATCTTTTAAATTGAAAGAACCACAAGGGTCTGCTTTGCTCTCAGTAGAGCCATGTCAGAAGGGGTGGTAAAGCGGCTCATTTTATAGAAACCCAAAACATGGACATGCAAGCTCTCGTTTTCAATTCACTGCAGACATGAAAGTTAGTATGATTGGAGTCTCTAAATTTGTCACATTAATAAATGTGACTCATCATCTGTCTGAGCCTGTGTCGCCCTGCCCGTTTTGGAAATGGGGTAGAGAGAGTTGCCAGAGAAAATGACTAGTGAAACTTAGAATGGGTAATGTGAATGTAGTGTGTGAGAATGGGAGACAATGAGAATGATGTGTGATTTTAACTTCAGTAGCTTATTCCTGGAAAGCTGAATTATTTTTAAGATGGAAGTCTCATCTGACAGCACTGTTCCTTCTCCCCCTACAGCTGAATTACTCACAAATATGCAGCCAGTATTACCTTACCCTCCTAAGTCTGTCCGTCTCCCTGCCTCTATCTCCCTAAAACTCGATCTACAGTACCTTCTATTCATTTCTACACCCCTTTCTTCCTCTATTTCTCATGTTTCTCAGTCTTTCCTCCCTCTCTCTTTTTTTACTCCTTCTCCAATCACTGTGAAATTGCAAGGAGGCCTGTTGGGGACTTATCTGACAGAGAAATTTGGCTCCGATCAGAATCACTAGAGAGCATTCCTGCATTCCTTTCCCAATTTAAATGATTTTGCAGCTTCACAGGCACTCCCACCCAGACAGCCAGACATACTCACATAGACACCTTGCAAGTCTCCCGCCTTCTCTTTATCTTTTGCACATGCTCACTCTTTAATTTCTCACTGTCATACTCACAAACATAGACATATAAAAAACAATTCAGACCTAAAATTGGTGGTACTGGCAAGGTGCCAACAAGCAGGAGCCTATACAGTTGCTTCACTGACTTTATGTGGGTGAGAAAACAGATGAGAGACTAAAGAAGAGAGGCGGCAGCTGGAAGAAGAGACAGCGATAGGAAGGCAGATAAATGGAGTCCCAGTTTTGCAAAGTGCATCATTAAAACAGGAATGAACATGTTTATCCTGGTGCTAGTCTGTGTTGCAGAATGCACTATTACGTACAGGCTCACAATAATGTGCCGTATTTCCCTTCTCACCTGCATGCAGATGACGTTTTAGCTCCTTGGAAACAACCCTGATGCCTGTCAACATGTCGAAGTCACAGACAAAAGAAGCTGTCGAGTGTACTGGCAATTTTCATTTTTCACTTGATGTGTATGGGCCAGCTGTCTCACGGAGATTATTATGTGAAGGCAGCACACCAGGTCTGGCTCACCTGTCTGTTGCTCTGTTCCATGCATCAGATGTTCTTCTTGAGTTTTTTGCGTTGAACTGCAGAGGGCTGCACCTCCTCAGGCTAAGGGGGCAGATTCAGAGGAAGAAGCTACATCGTAATCAGCCACTTCAAATTCAACTTTTCACCCTGACACCCAGAAGCCATCAAGTAATCAGCTGCAAGCAGCACAGCCAAGAGTCGTGAGCATTCATTCATTTCTTGATTTTAATACCATGTATAATTTTCAGATACTCCAAAATGTTTTTACATCCTATAGTGGTGGAATGTACCTATGTACAGTATATACTCAATTACTGTACATACTGTACTCAAGTACAATTCTGAGTACCTTAAGCCACTTTATACTTCTACTCCACTACATTTCAGAGAGATATATCACATTTTTTACTCCACTACATTTTTCTGAGAGTTACAGTTACTAGCAGTTACTTTGAAAATTAAGATTTTACAAACAAAACACATGGCAAAGTCATAAAAAATGGTCCAATGATATTACACTATACAAGGGGCCATTCTACTGTGGCTTTGCTACTTTTACTAAGAGTAAGTAAAGGATCTTCCACAACTGACAGTTATCTTAAGTGGCTATAAATATGTTTCCTTTCTTACTGAAATAACAACCACAAGTAGTGGTCTCTTCCCCTGTCCTTTATGGCCGGGACACATATAGCCGACGGCCGACCGTTGACAGAAAACCCCGTCGATATGAACAGTTGTGTCCCCGAGGTCCAAAAAACTGCCACAGAACAGACCAAAAAGACGAGAGGAGAAAAGACATAATACATCTCTATGACAGCAGGCGGCGCTAATCTGTAACGTTGCCCAAGAAATGAAAACCGGCAGCTGATTGGACGAATGCGTCACATGGGTTTGTTTTCTCCGGAAATTGAGAGCCAGACTGTCATGGCGGCCGTTCAGAATACGATCTCATATTGTACTAAAATAGTTCACTGAAACGTGTTTCTGAAAACATTTTAAGCGAGAAATAGACCATGCAGTTGCTGAATCTGTCTTCATTTCAGCTCAACAAAGGTCAGTTTAAAAGATTTTCATCAGATTTTGAGAGACTCTAGTCACCTCATTCCGCTCGTCATTTCCGGGTGAGTCCCGACTTCCCTGCCGCCGACCGAACATGTCAGGTCGGCCAAAATGAACGCCGACAGCCCCCCAGACGGACGACGGCACGGGATTCACCGAAGAGATTTGAGTCACTGACCTCGCCAGACTGTCCCACAGCCGATAATCGGCCTGATGTGTCCCGGCCCTTAGTCCTCATCATCTTCTGATATTACATGGGCAATTAAAGTGAAAAAGCTTTCTTTGAATGCCTCTTGAGCAAAATACATTCAAGTACTAAATGTCCAGTGGTGTACTGTGTAGGTACTAATGTATTTTATGTGTTCACAGTCTGTAGTTAAACAATGATTTTAAATAAGTCTAATGACAAAGACATATTTAAAGACCAACTACACTATAAGAGTAGTCATGGAGCAACAAAGATACCTTCATTTTATGCAACAAGTCCAACAAAACGCTTTCTGATCCGGCACCACTATCATTTGGACAACACCGTTTGTCAGTGATTTCAAATTTGTCAGTGATTTTAATGATGAAATCATAAATCGTTTAAAATCTCAGTTCATGCGTTTTCTGATCTGCCACTTGGTTAATTTGAGGTGACTAAAACTTCTTGGTTAAAGTCAGGAAAAAAATGTGTCACGTTTAAAAGACACCAACCTAACATCGAGTGTTGGGAGACGGCATGCAAACAGCAGTGTCTCCAGTGTCAATGCCACTAGTGGCCCTGGTTGTTGTCCCTGTTGTTGTTGTAGCTAGCCTACACAATATAACGTGAATAAAGTGAGGTTAAATGGATATACATCTTAAATGTTAAGACATACATAGCGTTATCCACAGCCTGGAATGTGTGATCACATTTATTAACATCTTTAACCTTAAAAAATAGTTATACAAACAAACCACACAACTTTACTGTACTTTATGTTGAGGAAGTCATCACAGTGTGATTATATAAGAGTAGTTAACAATATGAGAAATCTAATTGCTTTTGCTACTTTGTTTTGCTACTATTTTGTGTTGGCTGATCTGCAGATGTATAAATATACTGTAAGCTAAATGAATGGTGGCCTACTTGTTTGGTAAGGAGGACAGTATGCAAATCAAAAGTCCCACAGGTCAAATCCAGCCTTTGGTAATGTGAAGTGAGCAGTTTATGTCCAGCAGAGAGCTATTACTGCTGCGTGGAAGTGTGTTTTAATATGCATGCATGGACATGACTACAGGGCTTGCGGTTGTGACCTTACGATTAGAGGAGAGGACTCTTGTCCACAAGGTCCCGATGATCAAATTCTCCAGTGGCAGTCTAATGAGAAAGACTCCAATCTGTGACACACCTGCTGTCACTGCATGCATCATATGTCCATATGCATATGGTCTCTTCTGCTACATGCAGGTATGTGTGAATCACAGTTCATGGTGGAGCTGCAGATTGAGGTGCACTTCATATATTAACGAAGCTTTCGTTTTCAGGATTCTTCATGGTCAATGTAATTTGGTCTCTTTCTTTGTTCCTCTCTTTAATCTTACACCTCTCTGAATCAATATGGTAAAAAACAAGAAATTATTTGCTGTTTTCTTCTTCTCACAATACTAAATGCATTTAGTATTTTGAAAAAGAACTTCCTGAAACTTGGGTCAGGGTCTGCAGTGACTACTTGCTAGTTGCCTGTTGGAGAAGTGCTAACCACTAAGCCACTGTGCCACCAAAGAATTTATGTTGAAAATACATAGCATAGTATGTCCTAAACACTCATGGTATGTCGTAAAAAATCAAACTATAGTATGTCGAAAAAAGTCATAGCATAGTATATTAAAATATATATAAAAAGTCATGGTTTAGTATGTTGAAAAAAGTGTCAAACCTGGGTCAGAACTGCATTTCCTATTGCTGATGCTAGTTGGAGCAGTGCTAACAACTGAGCCACTAAAAGAAATTATGTCAAAAAAAGTCATAGTATAGAATGTTATAAAAAAAATCATAGTATAGTATATCAAAAAGTCATAGTATAACATGTCGAAAAAAGCTGTTAAAAAGTCATAGTTTGGTATGTTGAAAAAAAGTCAAACTATAGTATGTTGAAAAAAATGTTATGACAAGGGCCAGCCCGGACTGGGTTTCGAATCTGGGTCAGAGCAAACATCCTCTATACTAAAGATAGCGCATTTCAAGCAGCGCCAATGGTATGAAACAGTACACACTTCCTGTCTCCTAAAGGGGTGTGGCCTCTTTTAAACGTGTAGTGAATGTCATGTGGATGGATGAAAAGTTATAGTTAAATAATTTATGAATATGTTCTTTTGCTAACGTTGGATATTTACACAGCTAAAAGACATATTTAGCATCACAGAGATTAGTTTTGTTAGGGCGTTCACGAACGTTAGCTGACGTTAGCTTCTCTGTGTTGCCAGATCTCGCGAGAGTTTGGTCCAGAGACAGAAACAGGTCTCAAACAAAGTTAATTTTCTCCTGATGTGTCCGTCTGAAAAATGCAATTTTAGTGGCAGAATGTTCTGGAGATATGTGGCTTGTAAAGAATGGGTCCAATATATACTTTGGTGACTATGGGACGAAAGAATCGCTCATAATCCGTGTTCACGTTCACTTCTCCTGTTGGAATCAATACACTCAGGACCTGCTGCTAGTCTCCTAAAGAGGCGGGGCCGGGGCGGAGTCCACGTGACACAGATACAGGAAACTACTCTGAGTTGGGGCGTCTCGGTTCTAAACAAGGGGGTCATGGCACCATTTTGATGCTAACAAGCCATCACCTCCCGTTAGCATTCCATTGACTGCTCGCAGGCAGTTTCGACTCACATTAGCTGTTTAAGTTTAATTACTAATGTTAACTAGCACTTTAGTTAGCAATAATTAGCCTGTGCCTATGTTATCTCCTTATATATACCTACGCTCTCCGTCTTTGCAAGATTCGGAATGATTGAGATTTCTCTTGGCAGAAGACTTACAACTTTCAGATAGGTTGCTCACGTCACATCTACGTCTTCGAGCTCAGTTGGAGGCTGCACAGTAACGCTCGTCTCCGTCCAGAGCAAAGGGATCTGTTGGTCCATTTTATATATGTCAATGGTTCTAAACCGTCTCCGGTCAGAGTCTACAGTGACTACTTGCTGGTTTGCTGTTGGAGCAGTGCTATCCACTGTGCCACCAAAGAATTAATGTTGAAAACAGTAATAGCATAATATGTCAAAAAAAGTCATTAAAAAGTCTAGTGTGGTATGTCGAAAAAAGTCAAAGCACAGTATGTCAAAAAAGGCATAGTATAGAATATCCAAAAAAAGTCATAGTATAACATGTCAAAAAAGTGATCAAAAAGTCTGTCGAAAAAAGTCATAGTATAGTATGTCGAAAAAAGTGATAAAGTCATAGTTTTGTGCGTCGAAAAAAACATTATGAAAAGGGTAGCCTAGACTGGGTATTGAACCTGGGACAGAGTTTGCAGTGATTACTTGCTACAGCAGCAGTTTAAACCATTGAGCCAGTGTCACTAATGACTTTATGTTGAAAACAGTAACAGCATAGTATGTCGTAAAAAAGCCATTAAAAAGTCATAGTATGGTATGTCGAAAAAAGTCAAAGCATAGTATGTCCAAATAGAATGTTATAAAAATTATAGTACAGTGTTTCTAAAAAAAGTTATAAAGTCATAGTACAGTACGTCAAAAAAAGCCATTAAAAAGTCATAGTATTGTAGTAAAAAAAAAAAAAACTTCATGGAAAGGGCCAGTCTGGATTGTGTATCTACCCTGGGTCAGAGTCTGCAGCGGTTACTTGAGTTTTAACCACTGAGCCAGTGTCACAGAATAGTTTATGTTGAAAACAGTAATAGCATAGTATGTTGAAAAAAGCCATAAAAAATTCATAGTATGGTATGTCGAAAAAAGTCAAAGCATTGTATGCCGAAAAAGTCATAGTATAGAATGTTAAAAAAAAATCATAATATAGTGTTTCGAAAAAGGTTATAAAGTCATTGTATATGACTTTTTAATGGCTTTTTTTGACATACTGTACTATTACTTTTTTCGACAAACTACACTGACTTTTAATGGCTTTTTTTGACATACAGTATGTCGAAAAAATAGTATAGAAAATAGTATTGTGTGTTGAAAAAAACGTTGTGTAAAGGGACAGCCTGGACTGGGTATCAAACCTGGTTCAAAGTCTGCAGTGACATTGCCTGTTGGCAGCAGTGCTAACAACTGAGCCAGTGTGCCACCAGAGAATTTATGGTGAAAACAGTAATAGCATAGTAAGTAAAAAAAGCCATTAAAAAGTCATAGTACGGTATGTTGAAAAAAGTCATAAAAAAGTCATTGTATAGTAAGTTGAAAAAAGTCATAAAAAGTCATAGTAAATATAAAAAAGTCATAGTAAAGTATGTCTCAAAAAGTCATAAAAAGTCATAGTATAGTATGTCAAAAAAGTGATAAAGTCATAGAATAGTATGTCGAAAAAAGTCATGGTATAGTATGTCGAAGAAATTCATAGCATAGCATGTTGAAAAAAGTCATAGTATTGTATGTTGAAAAAAACATCATGAAAAGGGCCTGGACTGGGGATCAGACCTGGGTCAAAGTCTGCAGTGACTACTTGCCTGTTGGCAACAGTGAACTGAGCCAGTGTGCCACCAAAGAGTTTGTAATGTAAAAAGTAAAAGTATAGTATGTCTCAAAAGTGATAAAAAGTCATAGTATAGCATGTCTCAAAAAGTGATAAAAACGTCAAAGTATAGTATGTCAAAAAAAAGTGATTAAAAAAGTAATTATAAATAAATAAAAAGTCGTAGTAAGCATGTCTCAAAAAGTGATAAAAAATCATGGTATTAGTGGTGTGCGATCCTGCAATATTTGGTATCGAGCTGATGCCAAGTAAATATAGGGCCAGTATCACCTATACCGATACGATATCGATACATTTTAATAATTAAGGTGGATGCATCATAAATTGCTAAATCTGAATGATATTTTATGACCTTAAGTGTTTTTGTGATTTTACCTTTGGATTATTAATTACTTAAAACCCAGGAAAGAATTGTCATATGCTTGAATACATCTGTTGTGTTACCACTGTATCATACAGCCTTTTTACAAATTATACAGCTTGCTGTTGTTTAATTTTCGGCCTGAAAATATAGCCACATGGCGCTCCTCTTCCTCTCTGCTGTTCTTCTCCTCTGTCTCTGTCCTGCTTGTGTGTGCGTGCACCGCTGAATCATGTGACGGTACAACATCAAATCACAAGAGGGGGGAGGAGGAGCAAAGTGTGCCTGCTCCGCATTGGGAGCAGGCATATGACTGTGAAGGCTACCGGCAGATTATACATGGTATTAAATGCGTTTTTAATATTTCTCCACTCATTTATTCAAGGCTTTTTTTTTTTTTTTACCCTTCTGCACACTACAGCGTATTATGGCATTAGGTAACATGACAATGAAATGCTTTTATTTTACCAAAAATACAAGTCAAACAATTAACCATGGCCTTTAAGAGAGACACAAAGGAAATAAAAGTTGAGGAAGAAGGAACCAAGATAAAGACAAAAACACAGCAAGAGAAAGAGTGTGAACGACAGGACGAAATGTAAGGTCAATTTAAGCATAAAAGAGCAAGAAATGTTAAAAGTCAAACTGTTTAGTGAAGATATGATGGAAGTGTGTCTGTATATTTGTGTGCGTGACAGCAGGATGCTGTTGCTCCTGGCAGCAGGCCCATACACTTCCTCTGTCATGGCCAATCATTGTCAAGAAGACCCCCACACACACACACACACACACACACATACACACTGTCTTGTTCTCTCTAGTAATATGAGGGACAGCTATGCAGTGACCCGTACCTGTTATTCTCTTTGCTTTCATACACACAGAGTGGAAGACATCAACAAGTTGCAATAAAATTGTACATAGCAAGTCCTTGACTGTGTTCAGACATTTCAACCTCAGGACTAAGCTACATGCTCAGTGGCCCTGAGCATAATTGAAACATTGAATGTGCAAGTGCTTAATTTATGTGCTCCAGCTCAGAGAAAATAAAAAGAGCTGCACTGATATTTTCAAGATGGAGTGGGGGGCTCAAAATGTTGCATTCTGCGCTCAGAATAACACACACACACACACACACACACACACACACACACACACACACACACACACACACACACACACACACACACACACACACACACACACACACACACTCACACACAATGCAGTTATGCAAAAGCATAAATACTTGGAAGCAGAAGCAGGCCTAGGCTCGGATTTAAATGCAAAATCCATATATTTCAAACGACTGCAGTGGTTACAATTTTCCAGCTGTAATTTAGAGTAGAGCGAAGGTCTGGGCAGTGGGCAATAATTCAATTTAATGATTGTCAATTTTCATATCATGTTACAAGTAATATATTATATTATGATATCATTCTACAAATTTCTGGCACAATTAATTATTCCTAAAACAAAAAAATAGTTAAAGTTATAGTTTTTGTTTTTCACATCTAAAGAGTTTGATGTCATGTTTGTTTGGGCATTATATATTATATAAAGAATATTAGTAACATATTTCAATATAATGCAATCAAGTACAACACCAATCACTAACTACAACCTCTGTAAGAAACATACAGTTGAGTAAAGACCTTTTAAAATAAAATATTATAATAATATGTATAATATTATAACTATTAAGTAATTATATCACTTATTTGTGGACAGGTAAACTTTTTGCTTTTTTGCAAGTCTCTAAGAATAAGAAATGACCAAAACATACATTACAGGTATGATTTTATACCTACCTACCATCCTATATAACAAAGAGGGATTAAAACATATGGGTTGTGTCAACATTCGGTTTGTATGTGTTTGTTTGTACATTTGTGTCTGATTCTTATGTCCTAGTTCCCAATCACAGGCATGAGCCAGCAAGCAGAGCATTTACATAATGCTGTGGAGGTAGCTACAGTAGGTAAGAGATGATGTGTTTCTTTATGTATGTCTGTGTGTGTGTGTGTGTGTGTGTGTGTGTTTTGTGTGTGTGTGTGTGTGTGTGTGTGTGTGTAGACACCAGGTGATCATGACAGCTGCTTTAGTTACTAGAGCACCAAGAGCCAAACATGTTTCATCCCCTTCTGTCTCTGCATGTACCCTCTCTTTTTTTCTCTCACCTTTTTAATCTCTCTCTCCCTCTGTCTCTCTCTCTCTTCCTCTTCCTGTCTGTCAGCACATTTTAATTGTTGTATTGGCATACTGAATTGATAATATTTGTTGAGCTTAAAAGGGGGATTTCGGGAGCTGCTCATGCAACCATGAGTCTTAGTGTCTGCTCTGCTTCACTACATGCTCCAGTGGAGCAGGTATAAAATGGGTGTTATGGTTGCTACAGCCTGTTGCAGCTTAAATATCTTTTATATATTTTTTTTGATTAAAGAGTAAGTGGGATATAGTGTTGCAGGTCTTATGCCAAAATGCCAGTAGGCAGTTCTTTTTCAGCTGCCCTAAGGTATAATAACTCTAACCCTAGTTAGATGTAGAGCTGGGTACCAAATTCAATAGTTCTTAGGCACTGACCGAATTGCCTCTAAAGTATCAAGTACTGAAAAATACCTCGCCATTCAGTACCAAATTTCAGTACCTAATGAGTACATCTCATCAGAGTCAGGGAACCAATAAGCATGCATCATGCTTCTACCAAGATCTAATAATGTTTGTGATTGGCTGTCTAACGTTACACGTCGTAGAGGCAGGCAGGAAAAACTCCACATTACACAGTAAATTGTAATTATAATTTTTTTTCATATAATTGGCATCGAAAAAAGAGTCGTTAAGGAACCGGTATCTAAGTCACGGTATTGTTATCAGTTCCGGTCTCTAAATCTTTTTAACGATATCAAGCCCTACTTAGATGTGCTGCTGTGTTTATGTTTGTTCATTCACTGAACAAATTTTCTTTTTTGGAAAATGATTTAAATGCATTCTGACCAGAAAAGATAAATAAACTTCATATTCTGATCAATATTTTCTCTAACAAAGCCGTTAAGTATCTTTCTGTGTTTCAAATGGAACAATAATCCTCATCTGATCACGAGTGTGTCCCCAAAGTTGGAATGAAACCCTCTAGCTTAGAAAATCATTTTTACTGTCCACTATTTTCAGTTTGACTCCAAGCTTGACACCTCTTGCAAAGCTGAATCCAACTCAGTGAACTATATCAGATGATAATCCCTCCCTTGCTAGCTACCTGCTGCTGTCAGGCTCAAGAGTCACAACTGTAAGTGGCAAAAACGTATTGACTGCTGTCAAACAGTGCAGAAAGGAATAACATAAGAATCACTTGACAATATACCTTCAGTACCCAACACTGTAGGACAGATGCAGGATAGATGGCCTCACTAAATCCTTTTATTCATTTTCAAAATTGCTACCAGTCCATGACAGGATGAACACAGATACAGTAGCTACACAACCAATCACACTAATGACAATGTAAAGCCTGCTGTCTCACACCCACCTGAACAGCTTGTGTTTAAAGGAGAATAAGTGGAGGTGTACAAGGATGAAAACAACATGCAAAGGCTGGGAGGTGGTGGAACTAACCACTGTGCCATTGAATTTGAAAACATAATCAGGGCTATCGGTTTGATGACAGCCATTCCAAAGTCATTCTGGCAGTGGTATCAAGGCCCTTCGTGGTGCAGTGATAAAGGGGACCAGCTTTCAACTGGATGCCCTGGGTTCGTGTTTTTGACCATGACACAGAATCTCTACCAGCTCCAGGTTTGCTTTGAGCTGGGACCAAACTACAAGTCTTTCAGACAGTCCACACTAGGGTCTAAAATATGGGATAAATGAACCTTTTGGTCTATTTGCCAATGGCTAGTAAACTGAAGTAATTTACCGGCCGCATTTCTTTTTTAACTTGACATAAAACTGTATAAGGTAAGCATGAACACAACAAAATTAGCAGGTCCTATTTGTCGAGTACCTGCAGCAAACACTGCAGCTCATTGTATTGGTGTTGCTGTCATAAAAAAGCCAATCTCTTCTCACCCCTTATCTGTGAAACACCACTTCTTGGTAAATTCGCTTTTAACCATGCTTCCACCACGTTCTTAGTTTTTTACTTTCACGGTTGGTCTTCTTTGCGGCTAGCGCGAAATTCACCTCTGTGGTACACGGCTCGATTGCTAGTACCACTGCTACACGTAATCGAGCCAGGTAGCTAGCTTGATAAAGTAAGCAGAAACGTTACTATGGTGGACTGCAATTATTGACGGTCATACGCTGCGTGCGCACCAGTGTAGTGATGAGAGTTTGTAGTGAAGGAGACCTATTTCTGCCAACGCTACTCGCATTTGGTGAGTGCTAATTTGACTGTTTTCACCAACATACACATACTTTTTAGTCTTGGCAGCCAGAAAGGAGCAAACACTGAAGACTGAATATACACAGAAACAACACAATGTAATGTGTGAGAGGTAGGCCAATATCCCAGTTGTGTCACCAGGCAACCTCCGAAATGCCGCAAGGACATGAATTCTAAGACCAAAACAGAAACCAACATTGATCAAAACACTGCACATTGCATGAGTTTGCAATTTGTTTGCCATTTTCAGTTGGTTTTTCATTTGATTTTTAATATCTATATATACAGTTTATATACAGTATAACATACATATCATATAACAGACTCTGTTTGACTGTGTATACGTGATTTGTGTCCCCACTTTTAGTTAATAGATTCTCATTTGACAATCAAGTTCCACAAGGAATAATGATAGATACTTGTTTCTCATATTCCCAAAGTAATAAGGGAAGCACATAAGGGCAGACTGGGTGCTCAAGCTGCCACCATCGTACAAATAGCTGTTAGATGCAGGACTGAAGACTTCATCATTCCTTAAAAAAGGAGCTAAAATCTAAGAATGGGGAGGAAAAAAAGGGAACAGACTCTATAGGAGATAAGACTTTATTTTTAAAGGCCATTCTTTGGTCAAAATGTAATTCCAGGGATAGAGGTGTTTGATAAAGCAGCAGAGAACAAAGCTGCTGGGGCGGCAAGGGGAAAGGACATGCACTTAAAAATCTCTGTATGTCTCTGTCTCTTCAGATTCTATTATGGTGGACTGCAACACTATCACAAAACCCATGATCTGACACCTGTGTGTGTGTGTGTGTGTGTGTGTGTGTGTGTGTGTGTGTGTGTGTGTGTGTGTGTGTGTGTGTAGGGTGTGGGTCATTATAACCTCTGCACACTCCTAGGTGTAACACCTGACACCCACATAGTGCATGCATGCGCACACATCTATATACACACACCCCCACACACCCCACACCTCTACACACACACACACACACACACACACACACACACACACACACACAACACACACACACACACACACACACAGAGCTCCGAAAGGTGGTGAAATTGATTTTACACAGAAAGCTCCAATCCAAAGTTACTTATTAAACCTGCCAACTTCTAATGCCCTGCCCTCCTGGCTGAGGTGTTTGTGGCTTGGTTGAACTAGATGACACTTTGCTTCCTTTGTCTTCATATAGACCTATTTACCCTTTCTCTTCTGTCTATTAACATGTCTTTTCCAGATATCTATTCTCCTGTCTCATTTGTCATTAGTCATGGTTGCGTCAGTGGCTCCATGATAGAAATGTTGATCTGTCTGTCGATTGGTCTACCACTTTTGTCTAGATGGAAATATCGCAACAATCCTTGGCTGAAATGCCAGATTTTGTATAGATATTCATTGTGCACAGAGGATGAATCCTAATGGCTTTGGTGACCCCCTGACTTTTCCTCTAGTGTCTCCATGAGATTTTGTGTGAAATGTCTCAACAACTTTTGGATGGACTGCTATGGAATTTGGTACTTTGGCTTATGATCAAATACCTTCAGAATGACATTCCCATTAGTCTCAGCTGTGTATTTTGTGCTAATTATTAGATGTTAGCATGCTAACAGGTTAAACTGAGATGGTGAACATGGTAAACGTAACACATGCTTAACATCATCATGTTAGCATAGTCATTGTGAGCATGTTGGCAAGCTGACATTAGCTTAAGTTTAAGCCCTACTGTGCCGCTAAGTAGACTGTTACCCTTTTCACTTTGGCTTTGTTTTATCGTCAAGCCAATTGGTAATTGGTAGCATTGGTTAGGTATTTTATCCCTGGGACAAAGCTGTGTGTGTATATTTCAAAAGTGTTCCCCTAACTTGCTGCCATGTTGAATATCCACCATCATACACCGCTCTTGTTCAGACATCCAGAGAGAGAACAAGAGAGCAGAGATAAGAAAAGACACAGACAGAAAAAGACGGAGCAGGAAGACAGAGGAGACTCGGGAGGCATTTGCCTGACAGGAATCCTGAATTTCCATTCCTTCTAGCAGACACACAAACACGCATACACAGAAAGAATGAGGGAGAGAGGGGAAATGATTCACTCATGCTGCCAACCATGGACGATGCCAAAATGATAATCATCCCCGAATCCCTGCAATGATGCCCAAATCCATTGCCATTCTCCAGTTTAGGCAATTGGCCAATACAATAAGTACATAATAGCATTTCAGTGTTTCCCCAAGATATTTTTTTTTGGCAGTGTGAAAAGGCCCCTGAAACAGCATTCAGATGTGATACTAAAACTCTCTATTAAAACCAATAATAATGAAATTCTGTGACAGCAAACCATGTGGTGATAAAGTTCTCCTGTAAAATCAACAACTGTCTGCCAAAGATTAAACCCTGAGTGGTGAGGGCTCTAATCTGTGAGGTTATCGAGAGGCAGATGCTGAAGCTCCTTCCTTGATAATGAGTTACAGCCTGGCTCACTTTTGTTTACAGTTTTTCACAGTCACTTGAAGCCTTCCAAAGACTACATGATGTCAGCCTGATAATGGCCCGATCAGACTGACATGAGGGAATATGAGCTTCATGGCTGACGACTTGTCGTTTTATCCCATGTTGTGTGACACAGTAAAAGACAACCAACGCAGTCTATGGGACATGTGCAAAGACAAATGCATAAAGACTAGAATTTTCCATCTTTTGCTTTTTTTTTTAGCTTTTGAGACAGCTCTGGGCAAAGGGTTGATTGTGGCACATCATGAGTTCAATGATTGATGAATCACAACACAGTGTGCTGACCATGCTCTAAAAATTGGCAGTACTGCTTTAGTTTGTCCAGTCTGTGGAAAAGTTTACCCTTCACTGTCCGGTCTTCCACATCCATCACCATTTTAAATTCCATGACTACATGATTGCTAATTTGTCTGTTATTTTTATTTACCAATTTATTTTATTGTTTAAGTGTTTCATTTAAGTGTTTCAATGTATTAATGTTGTTTTTAAATGAGTCACAAACACACACACATCTACTTAACACGTTAAAGCAGTTAATGTAAATTATATATAAAACACTTGCAAAACACTACAAAAGATTGTTAGCTGCTATGTGGAAGCAGCGATGATGGAAATGACGTTGACACATATTGGGCCCACTCTCTCACAAAACCGATCGCTCTTCCCAACTCTTTTCATTGTTCGGCTTTGTCCTTTCTATCCAAATACTGCTAAACACGATTTTGTTTGTCTTATCTGGTGGTTACCAAGATTCTATAGTCTGTATTATGATGATAACTGAGCGGCGTCCAGTGTAATTAAAGGAGATTGGCAATTTAACAACGGAGGGAAAAAAGCATTGCATACCGTCACAGAACAAAACACACAAGAATAACAAGTGTCCACAGCTATAGGTGGGCCCCCCAAAAAAAAAAAAAAAAACACACACAACACACACACACACACACACACACACACACACACACACACACACACACACACACACACAAAAAAAAAACACACACACACACACACACACACACACACAGCCCTCCCACTCTCCCACTTGTTCCGTAACTGATAACAGTGTTTATTTTGTTATAAGTGAGGAGCAGCATAGTGAAAATAAATGCACACTATCCTGCACACTGAATACCAGGCAGATAACAGATTTAATTAATTAATTACAAAAAAAACATGTCACGGATTATAAATCCAGACTTTGGGCATCTGACTCCCTGTTTTCACATATTTAAAAATTATACTAAATCTCTTTGATAGGGAGACGCTTCTTAACTGACGTTCTACTATGTCTATATAGTATTTATTGAAATCAATCAATCAACTGGTGTAGTAATCTGCAACACTGTAGACTTGAAGATTAATACCTGAACATTACATTATAAACCATTGAGGTACTGACACTGTATGTTACTTTCACTGTACATTAGTATGCATATTAAGTAGCAGCAGTCAATGAGTTGATGTTTTGCACATTGTCTATATTTGGGTGTTTTTGCCTGTGGTTTTACTGTCCACAATGTTATTTTTGTTTTTTCTTTGTATTTCTATTGTCCATGCAGCAACTTACCCTTGTCCAACACACATTTCTCCCAAGGGAGACAAATGAAGAAACCTTCACCTTGACACAAATAACATACTGATCTGTCCAACTAGATAAGGGGGACTGAATTCTGAAAAGACATTAAACACAGACAGAAAATGACAATTGAAGATGACCACAAATAATTAAATTCAATGTTTACTTAAGAACAGAAAAAAACTGTTTTTAAATGCCACTTTTTTTCCTATTTCTTCAGTTTAATACGTAATATACAATGTTATCAAAAATAATTAAATAAATAAATTGTAGGCTTCAAATTGACCCTGTAATCGGCATCGGACAAAACTGCTTCCAGCGATGGGTCCAAACAATCCTAATCAGAGCAACCTTGGTAACAACTGTTGCTGTTACAATATGACTAGATTTATGATTATGATAAAACGACATGGTGCTTTATTTATGATACAGTTACTTGAAGGTAACATAAGAGTGACATGACACTGTCATGACACATGAACCCTAACCCTAACCATAACCATAACATAAACAGAGTGACACTTACTAAAAAAAGCATTATGTCATAAAAGTTTATGACTTGTTTATAATGTTATGAGACAGTGTCATGTCACTATTATGTAGATACCTTCAAGTAAAGTTTAACCATACTTTCTTTCTCTCTAAAAATGGTGTAGGAATGATTGCCAATCTGTCTTAGTGGTAGTGATCTGAAACACTGCTAGAAATGTGCTCAAGGGGCCACCAAAACTGTCCATTTTCAAATTGTATCGATAGACGCTTCTTACGAATTAATCAATCAACCAATCAAAACAGTTGTTTCTTAATTAGTGGATGATATATCTCATACTTCAAATTGTGTATTACAGTATTATTTCCTCTATGCCTACAGCAGACTATCATCAGGGATGGACTTTGAATTCCCATAATATTTCTTAGCCTTAGGCTGTGGCATCAGAAAGCAATTGCCTAAATGTCACCACTTTGTGTTTTGGCTGGTGGATAAAAGCCCCTGTTTCGTGGTAATAATTAGCTCCCCTGCGTTATGTTTAGTGTAATCTCCTTGCAGGTAACTTCCTGAAAACAACATGTAACTGTAAAACAGGGTTTTATGAGGGATCTCTGCACAAGGTGGGTTACAATAATCACTGCATTTCTACTTATTTCCCTTAAAGTTGAGACAGTGCAAGATTATTTCTTGCAGGGTGCTTATACTGTATCTAAGGCCTTCTGCATGCTGCTCATCTTCATGCCTCTATCCTTATGATGACTTTAAAGCACAATATACTGCACATTAAAATTAAGTGAAACATATTCCTTCAATGTGTTATCCCGTTGCACAATGAGCTCACCAAATCAAGTTTTTTGTAATGGTATTAAAGTTAACTCACCTAAAACTCAAACGTTACGATTCTTAATATCAAGAGGATGAAGAAATTAAATATTAGACTCATTATGTAGGCCTATGGATAATGATCAGGCCTCGTGTTTCCACAAGGAAACATGCATAAAACAACTAACGTACTGTAGCTTGCAATCAACCCAAAATGTATATCCACAATGCAGCACCACGGACAGCGACAGTTAGGCCTAGTTTATGGAGCAGGTGAAAGCAGACAGATGCAGATTGCCAGTGGATAATAAAATAAATAAATGTTTTGCTCACCATTATGGCACCGCTGAACTGTCTCAGGCCTTCCAGCCACTTGTGAACTAAGACGGTCTCTCTGTATGGCCAGTCTGAAGCATGGCTCGTCGTCATTTACTTATTACGACTTTCACATACAGATTTGAAAGCACCAAAAGTCAGAGCGTCTTAGATTGCAGTGTATTGACCGTTCGCTTAATACATCGATGGTCGACCACAGATGATCGGGCATTGCTGACCTGGTGGCATGGAGTTCAGCACTATTTTAACCAGTGTCTGTCTTTAACTTGATGTACCATATATTCGTGAAAGAGCGCATTGTATCTTAGTTTGAACAACATCCATGGTTTGGACAGACAAAGTACACCGATCCTCAAATCACCAGGTGCCCAAAGAGACAGCGGAAGTAGGAGACAACGGCTGCTTAGCTTTTTAAAGTTTGTGACACTTGTAGCACTCCCTCGGACCCAAAACCTTCTTCCAATTTTTTTGGGTGTTGACTAGCTAGCTAACAGTTAAGGTAGTGTGGTGTCCACTTCCTGTTCCCCCTCCTGTCACATTAACTAACAACTGAGTGCTTTGACCTATTGCCCTCGACTCCATGCACACACCTATACTAATTTTGTGTATTCATCATATACAGTATATTTTTTGCTATACCACTCTTTTTAAATCATACTTAGTAGTATTTGGTGATACTTCCTCCTCAGTGGCCACCTCTCACCCATGATGTTCCTTATGGATCCATCCTCAGTTGCCTTCGGTTTAGAAGAATCTTTTAATTTCTTTAGCCAGAAATAAAGTTATCTCTATCCATTTCAAGATAAATTAATCAAAACCCGTTCCATTTGGCACTTTACAGAACACTGTTACCTGTCTGTGAATGTCAAGCCTGCAGCCATCTTGTTTGTTAATGGGGTTACTTATGATTGCTCCAGCTGAGGAGCATTAAAAAAGCAAATTAAAGTGATTAAATACATTGCACTGCCTCCACTTTTTGTAATATCTGATATGTTTGTAGAAGGCCTATGGTTTTGTTTGGTTAAATATTGTGTTTTGTATATCAAACAGTGTACCTCTTGGGACACAAGACACATTTTGGAAAAAGTAAAATCAAATCAAAATCTAGAGAAAATCATATGCACACACACAGTAAATTTATATAAACATACGTGGGTTTAAACAGAATTTGTCCAGATAACATGAGTTTATAATGATGGACTGCGATGTTAAAGATAGTATTGAATTTCAAGAGACAAGATCATGTCAACTTTATTCTGGCATCTCTTTATTGGATAAAGCCTTTCTTTTATCAGTGTCAGCTTTTATTTTTACTGGTTCTCTGTTTTCCTTGATTTTATTTCATTGTCCTTTTAATTATTTAAATAATTTGCTTTCATGACTTCTCCTGTTTTATTTCTTATCTCCCAATCTCTTGTTTAGGTCTTGAAATGTTTAATCCCAAATTCACCTGTAAACCAGCTTGTAACCTTGTTTTGTAAGGTGCTGTATAAATAAAGTTTCAGCTGGTACAAGTCATCAATCTGCCACATGCTGCGGCTGACTGGTAGTGCTGCTTTTCTTCCTTCACTGCTCTGTTTCTCTCCTTCTCTAGTTTCATATCATCAGTCATTGATGGAATCTCTTTTGTTGTGTATTATGTATAATCAATTTCTCAGAGATATGATTTGCTGGTTCAAAAGTTTCTGACCAACCTGTGTAACTATGGTAACATTCTAGAGTGTCTAAAGTATATCAAGTCGAGAAAAGACACAAACCTCACAATTCCTTTCACATTTGTGACTATGGTGTGCATTTAGGGATGTAAATACCATGTCTCTAGGCTACCAACACATGTTAGTGTTACTTGGAACACTTGTTCTAAAGGTGACAAAGACAAACAAAAAGTTTCTATTTAAAGAGCGAACTACAATAAAATATTAGTAAACAATACTCGCAATGCGATTATAAGCAGTAATTGACCTTCACATTGTTTGCTATCAGTAACTGGATTAGTCTGTGTAGATTATTCTATACACACAATGCAGAGGCAAACATGGTTCTTCAGCACACACTTTGCCTTGGATTAACCCTTATTAATGTCAGGATTAAAGTGAGGTTTGCCTTTTAATTCAAAATCAAGCTACTCGCCCATACTGTATACTGACTTGGTTTAATGAGCCTGTATTTCAGTATGTTTGTCAGTCCATTCATCCAGGCTTTAGCCTCACCCAAGATGCATTTAATGAGAGGCAGGGTACATTATGTTCAGTCTTTCAGAGGGCTAATAAACCTAGACAAACAATAACATAAACTCACCTGACAGGTATATCTTTAGACTGTGCAGGGAAACTGGAGCACCTAGAGGAAACTCAAGAAAGCATGCACCCAGAGAGGCTTCAGCCATGCAGGTCAGATTCAAAGCCAGAACTAAAGGGTCAAGGCTGACTCTGTGTTTGTAATTGGACATACTCAAGCAAACAAAATCATAGCAAAAACCAGTTCATAAATCCGGATAGCAGTTTACAAAAACATTGGTACAAATGAGAAAGTATTGTATCAAAAACTTTATTCTCAAACAATGTTTTCAAAATAGCTGATAAATAAACTGTGAGTCTCTTTAACAGCAGGTTGTGAGGCTGCAATCACATACAGTATGCAATCACATACAGTATCTGTTTAACCATTTATAACACGCCATTTTGTTTCTCTCTCATGATCTCATGGGAGGACAGAAAAATGCCATTTTCCATCCTTAAATTTAAAACTTAGAGTAGGCCATTCTTGTTTTACCAGTCGAGCCTCCAAAACTGTTGCTGATTTGCTAATGCTGTTAGAGCCTAAATTTACCACAATTTCATTTCCCACTCTCAACCCATAATGTCTAAGCAAGGAGAACCAGATTCCTCCTTGCTTGGACAGCTACTGTATGAGGTCAGATTTTGGGCCATAAAGGGGTCAAGTCATTCAAAATCTTTTGTGCATGTGGAAGTCTTCCCTCTCACAGATAGAGCTATTAGGATCAGGGCTGCTGTTACACAAGAACACTGTCCTTTTTTTAAAGGAAGTGTCCACCCATCCATGAATAGTGTTTATGACATTAAGTCAAGTGTGTATGTTTATCTAAAATTATTGAAAAATGTGGGTAAACAACATATTTTAATCCAAGAAATCACCAATGCAACTCGTATGGCACAGCTGCCACATTTAAAGCCACAATATAAGCCATTATATACCATATTTTTGCAATGAATGGTGACCTAAAAATGTCAATGTTCAAAAGAAACATATACTCTGCCGGCCCCAAACTCTGGAGGAGTTGAAGCTGACACATCATTTATAAGACTGAAGTTTTTTTTTTTATATTGTGAATATAGTACGTTTAAGGTGTTAAGGTGTGACCCAGAGATAAGTGTCTCTCCAGCACGAAGAAAATTAACTCTGGGTCCCACAAGGTTTTTCTGTTCCTGTGTAAAAGCAGCCATAATGGACAAAAGAGATCATATGACATTTTGATATTTGATACTCAGTTTGAACCATACATTTTTACATGGTGTGTAACAGTAAAAACATTGACTTTAATGAACACGATTTTGTTGTACCCATTAATCATAAAAAGTACAGCATGTTTAATAATTTTTTTTTTTTACAAATTCTCCATAAAAAATAGATTTCTGTACAAAAACTTTTTTCTTTTGCACCTACTTCAAGTTCAGCAGCACATGATGATGGTGAGAGGCGAAAGCGATGATAATGATGGTGATCATGATGCTTAAAACAATAACATAAATGATGATGGCAGCTTCCTGGTGATGACTTGCCATTTTTAAACATATCTTCTGTGCCATTTGGGACAACAAAAATGAAACTATATTTTTCAGTACACATTTATAAGCAACAAACTTACTAACTGTGTGTCAATATGTGTTGCTGAGAACGCATCCCGTCACCAGAACGTGTGAATATAACACAGATATGTGTGGTGTCCCAATCTACAAGCTGCCATGTACTGAAATAACGATGATTAATCCTTTGCACTGATGAGTGAAGTAGTGCTGCAGTCAACTCACGTTCAATTCAGACACAACAGGTTGGAGATTTTCTTCAAAGCTCTAATGCTGACCGTATGGCATGAAAGTTTTTCCTATCCAAACTAATGAGAAGGTGAAATAAAGGCCTGTCAAGGGCAATACTGAATATTTTTATTTGATTACACTACTAACTGAATTTGAAAGAAACCCACATGCATGCACGCACGCACGTACGCACACATGCACACACACACATACACAAAGGTCTGATTTTCATCTGGAAATAAAACTTGATCGAAAACAGATCAAAATGCATCTACAAGTCTAAATGGCTGCTGAGCCACATATAAAACAGTTACTAAACGGACTGGATTTCTTCATTAATACAGATAAGCGAATTACCACAACCCACCATTGTTTTGTACGTTCAATTCAGATCCCTTTTTGATTCTATTTACAATGATTTTATCATTGGTTTTGACTTAAGCTCGCAGCAAACTGTGTCCCTTTGTTTCAATGAGGACTGCTGACAATACCACTTTAGAGAGAGTAAGGGACAAACTTGTGAACACAAACTGTGAAAAGTCACAGCTGAAAAAGCAGAAACAACCTTGGCCTTTAAAAATTTTGTGGGTAGTTGTTGTTTTTTAACTTGTAGCCAGCTGTTGCTCTTTTAAACGGTGAGGACTGGTGACAATGCCAAATGAAGGCCAAATGTGGAAAATTATTCACAAATTGTTAAGAAAGTCTTGAGCCTTTGAGGCATTTCAGATAATGTATGTGGTTATGTATATTAAGAAGGATACTGGTCTATAAACAGATTAACTCACTGTATCATACTTTATAAATCGTGTAGCTCAAATCAATCAATCAAATTGGTTCATAGCCATGATATAATAACCATATACACTAACTATGACATCTAATTCCATTGCAAAATGTGTATCACTCTGCGTCTATGAAAAAACAAGAGACTAACGAACTGTCACAGAGTGAGATTGTTCATCTGCACACTGCCATGACACAGAGTTGGTTTAAAATCCGCAAAATATCTCTTTATGTGTACACTATATTTAGAATATTTTCACCGATTTACCTTTTAACTAGACTTGAACGTGAACGTGAACATACCATAGCCTGTCTTGTTACTTCATGTATCAGCCTTACAGTATGCAGCCTCCCCACTGTCTTACCTACATTTTCCTACAGCAATAAAAAGAATAGCTATACCAAACTAGTGATTTTCTTCCCATTTCAATCATTCACATTCCTTTAATTTTAATTAAATAGTCATTCAAATTAATTATCTATCAACTCAACATTTGTCTCCTTTTTGAGTACAAACCCAGACACGATGGAGATCTGTTTTTGTGACCCTGTCAAAGACTTCTTTTGTTGAAACAGATCATTTCATATATTGAAAAAACTTTGTCTGCACCTCCACCATGTCTCAGCATATCTTTAGTCTAAATTGAAGTCAGAGTGAGAATCAAGGTGAATATTACAGAAATACTGTAATAACTTAAGATTTCTGCTATAAGCCTGAGACCGTATGGTATGTGTCACTTTTGCATTTCCCCAAATTTCTATAGGTACACACAATCTGAAATCTAACCCTTGTACTGCCATTCTGATCTTTGCATGCCAGGATAAACTGGGACAACGCTGAGTCTAGATTTTCTTGTTTGGGCACACTAGGAGATCAGATCTGTGTCATTAATTGTTAAAAATTAGACATTTTATTACACCTTTGGAAACCTTGCAGCCTCTAATTTTCAGGCTCCATTATGCTATCTTGGCTCCATAGGAAATATCCACTGAATTGATTTAATCAATTAAAATAGAAGCATGGGGTGCACTTCAGCAACAAAAAGAGAGGAGGCTCACTATCTTGTAAGCAGATGCTCTACTGTTGTTTACAGATGTCTTGTTTATTTCTGTGAGAAGATTTTGAATGTGTCCTTTCTATCTTGTTGCCTTCTTAAACTAAAATTATAGTGCGTACACACATCCGCATATCTTTATTTTCAGTGCCACACACTGGTATATGTGTTTCTGGCTGTCTGACCATGACCATGAGCCTGAGACTGTGAATTATGGCTAACAATGGATATTATAATACCAACAACATCCCGTAGTCATGCTTCCAAACATAATCACACATTGTTTAAGGACATTTCATTTGCAACATCCAGGTCTGGAGTAGATTCATTTTCAATTAAATGAGCTGCCAATTTAAAATAGATGGATGTGACAACCTTCTCTTGCCAAATGTTTTTCTTTTCAGTATTTGAGGTAACTCTGATTTTAGTGAATTGAGTTTTGGCCTGAAATATAACACTGTATTATAACTTGTGTTTCATGGTATGAGTTGTAAGTTTTCATTGTCTGACATCTCATACATTTTACTCACTATTTGTTATCATTAGTATGAAAAATTGATTTGTGATTTATTGTTTGTGGGTAAGACAGTATGATGAATTGAGGCTGAATGAATGAAAACATGGGGAACATAAACAAAAATTCATTTAGACAATAAAGAATCACGCAGGTTAAAGCAAATGCCTCAAGTGTAATGCCAGAATGGTGTGCACGGAGAGTGAAACAAACAAGAAACAGGCCTGAAGACACTGAAAGATACACACTGAAAGCAGGAACATCTGTGATCGCAACCAAGTGCAGCATCTTTCGAAAAATAAAATTATTTTGAGAGAACACTGCGAGAAATAACAAGCTTGGCAAGTGATTTGAAACTGGTGCATTTTTTGAATCCTGCAGACTAATGTATGTTACTATGATATTTTGACTTAAAATACCAGGAAATGCTGAATGCTAGGTTGCACTTGCTAAGCTTATGTATTTGTTGCAATGAGGTTCCAGCATTAATAAGCAGGATGTAACTTACTCTCTGCACACGAGGTATTTCTCAAACAATGGAGGGGCTCTGGGCGCAACTTTCGACAACAATAATTGTGCATGTTGTCTACATAGTCTATCTCTTTGTCCTCTGCCTTACATGACCAATTCTCGAACATATCACAAATATGCTGTGAGCTCTTTAAATAGGTGTGTTGAAATAAGCTCATGTGCATCAGATATGTTAAATGTGTTGAAAGATGATGCTTGATAATGTGAGTAGTTGGGGACACTTGCAACACATCTTTTTAAAGAGTTAGAGAAACAGTCACATGTTGTTTCTGATAGCTCACACTGTCTGTTAAAAATAATCAGCCCATATTGATTGGACACTATTAAATTTTTGTGTACTATTTAGCATACCTTAAGAGTACTGTATAGTATCTCAGAAAAAAGATGGAGTTTAATGCCTGCAAATAAAACTAGCAGCGTGGTCCATACTGCATATTATGGTTGTGACCCTTTCTGTATATTTTTGCCACATATTACAGCAGTATTCAGTATGAGCTCTCAGAAATACCCACTGTTCTAAAAACACATTGTCATTAAGTGACACTAGAAGCTCAGAGGTCAATGGGTAAACTGATACCAACTTTCGGGTTGGCTAGCATGTTGGCATAGCAACAAAATAAACAACGGTATAGCATGTGGTCACACCTTCTGCTAACAGGGAGTGTGAAATATAAATGTGTATATACAAACACGCTGTAACCCTGTATTTTGTCATTTTGTCATCTTTTTAAAGATAAAAGTTTTTGAATAAAATGCTCTCTTTTGAATCACTTATTTTTCAAACCCATTTCAGACCCAAAAATTATTCATTTTTTTCATAACCCAGTCAGAAAAACACACTAGTGCAAAATTTGTGCGGTTTAGGAGTTTATATAAAGTTTATATTTTGGGGTCCCCAGCAGCAGTGGTTTGGGAAGTCCCATGGGGCCACTGGGTATTTGAACATAGAGTCTGTTCATCAATATCTTCACTGAAGAAAAATGCCAGAAGAGACAAACAGAGACAACTATTTGCCTCTGTTTCCATAGCAACCTGTCCTTGTCTCTCTTTTCCAGCACGACTGACAGAGGTGTCTATCTGTCCGTTTGTCCGTGTCCATCTGTCTAATTTCTGCCAGTCAACCAATCTGTCTGTTAATCTGTTCATCTATGTCTGATTTTGTGGCTGTAGGGTATGCTGTAGAAAACAAATCAGTCATCACTTGACTGATAATCCCGACCGGAGTTACGAGAAGATAAATCATTTCCTGGATTTGGCCACAGCTGATTGCAGCAGTTGACGATCTTGACAGGTTATTGCCTCCAGGCTTCCACTTGTTCAGCCACCAAGCACAGAATCCTCGCTAGTCCAAGAACAAGAATTAGTTGTCTGACTCTTTGATTGTGTTAGACAGGCCTCTGGAAACCAGTCCATTGTGTACACCAGCCCGGCAACTCAAATGTCTTGTTTTCTGCTTCAGCACAGTCTATCTAGTGCTAGTGTGGAATATTGTATATAGGACTGATTTAGATGTATAGTACCTCTATAGAATATTTGAAAATGTCCAAAACTCATCTAGAACTAGCTCCCAGGTTCTCGTATTAAAGCTGTTATGTTTTAGCCTAAATTAGTTGCCAAATACTGTAGGTAGACATTGTCATAATAGGCAATACAGTAAGTGGCAGAAGGTAAAGACAATCACAGGAACTTGACTGACACCTCAACTTACCTAACTCTGTGATTGTCCTGCTATATTAAACCTAGTCCATTCAGTTCTCCAAGTAAGCTAAAACAAACCTTTAAAACGTATCTGCAACTGTTATCTGACCCTGGCTTGTCTAGCACTAGTCAACCTCTCCTAGTACTAATCTAATACTAGTATCCAGTACTGGATGAGAGTATCATTTTCTTTAAAGGAATTGGTCTGTTTGAACTTGTCACTGTATTGACTGCATTTGGTTGTCAACTTTACAGCAGTCTGTACAATTGATATCAGCTTCCACCAAAACAGACTGTAAACTGTAAATAGGTCAGAGAGTCCAGTCCTGTCAAGTCCAGAGTGAAGTCCAATGGGAGGTTATTGGTCCAGCACCAATGATGGTTTTTGTGTTGACACATAGGAACCATCCAATCACTATTCGATGTCTGGAGGGGGTTGAAGGGTGGAATAGTGTATGTGCTTCCCCCTGAGGGTAGAACCTTGCATCGGTCACACCCATGTGTGTGGCCTGCATCAGGGGAGTTAGTAAGTTAAGAGTTAGCCTATTACCACTGTGCAAACTTAGCATGGAGTATGGGGTTAGGTTGGGTTAACCACCATTCAGGTTGCATGGAGAGTATTCAAGGGCCATATTACTCTGGCCATACAAAGCCCTTTCCATAAGGAGGTTGGGTCAACTTACACAGGACGAGCACTGTTAAATGAGGTTGTTGGTCTTGGAGGAAGTTCAATTAGTCGTACATACCATCTTTTTGTGTGTTTTTCATTGGTGTCTGAATAGCAACAGTGCTTAAGAAGAATTCTGGTCCCAGAATTGATCTCCTGAATAACATATTTGACGACGCCATTGTCTACTCCCTTGTGTATTGGTTCAGACTTATTTCGCTCTTTTGGACTGTAGCGAGAGGTGGATGATACAGTTGTTCAGGTAGGAGGTGGCGCAGAGCTTCATAACTGTGAAGATTATGCTGACAGAGGACCAGCATGCTACAACACAGACTGCTCACAGTGACAAGTCCAAATCATTAGTTTTCTTCTTTCTTCTCTGTTTGGTTAAGACACACCGCAGACTGCAACATGGTGGTTGGACTAAACCACTGTGTAGGTAGTGGCAGGTTTGTAAGACTATACCACAGTGCAGACTGTATTGAGTGTGGTATCGAATCGAACTGCCTTAGCCTCTGTGGGCTTCATGTTGGTGTCATACATTGGGTTTTCAAATGATGCCTGACCATTGGAGCTCTCATGGCCGACATAGCCATTGAACTGGACCTTGGGACGCGTCCTGCAAAACAAAATGAGAAGAAAATAATGGTGTTCATGGCAGGTATTTGGTTTCACAAGGATATCTCTGCAAAGTTGTATTGGCATGTTTGGAAAAAAAGACAAAAACAGTAAAACAAAATGGGTGCAGTTCTCTGAAACACAAAATGAAAAACAAAAACTCAGATATTTTAGGACAGCGAGATTAAGTTGCTCAAATTTGCTGATGTACTTGTTTTATTATACAATAGCTCTCACCAACTCTCCCATAGAAAATCACAGTCAGGCATTTATAAAACAACAATCTCAAACCTGTTACTTGCCCAGCACAAAACACTGAGCCCCGTAAATCAGTGACTGGTGAAAAATGTTGAGCATCTAGCAGCTAAATATTAAGATATTTTTCTCTGAAGTTGGAGAACCAACAAAAAAAGCCAGGAAATATTAGATTACATTTTTGAGGTAGCCAGAAACTAATGGGATGCTTGTATTGCTCTCTAGTTTGATGCGTCTATAAGTTTGTTTTGGAGCCTTTTTGACCCCCAACTGTTACAAGATATTGGTACTTATTAAAGACATAGGGCCCTATTTTAACGATCTGAAACGCAAGTATGAAACGCAGAACGCAAGTAGCTTTGTGGGTGGATCTCAGGCGCTGTTGCTATTATAACGGCGGGATAAATGAGTCTTGCGCCCAACGCAAATCTAAAATGGGTTGGTTTGAAGTAGCTAGGTGTGGTTTGGGCGTAACGTGAAAATAACCAACCAGAGCGTCATCTCACATACCGGATGGCTATTAAATATATATATGTATATGTATATATACATGGCGGATTGCTATTATGATGGCGGATTTGCCTGGCGCACGACAGCGGGAGCTGTCCGGGATGCGGCAAAGTAATAAATGCCCGTCTTGGCCGGGTGGCGATGTTGCTGCGGCCTCTCGGGCGCATCTCCTCAAGTCTGGAGAGGATTGCTGCAGCCATGGAGCGTGGGCCTCCAAACGCACCACCTGCACCTGTTGTGCCCCTTCCTCCTCCCCCCCACTCCATCTCCGTCCACCCGCTCCACCAGGAGCACATTGCGCATTACCACTCCCGGACCCTCAAGTGTCCAATCCCGCCGTAGTTCAACATCACGTCTCCTTAAATCCTCTAATATTTCCTCATTTATATCATCAACACATCCATGATTCATGGAAATGTTATATAAAATACAAGCCACAAAGAATGCTGCGACTTTTTGAGGACTGTACTGTAAAGTGCCTCCTGACCTATCCAAACACTTGAAGCGCATTTTCAGTAATATTTTTCCTTGTAATTATGTATGGCTTTCAAAAATGGGAATTGCTGCGTCCGTGTAGATGAGAGAAGCAAGGTGTATGCGCGTTGTGCGCACGCTACATTATGGCCAAGCATGGGCCCCTAAAATAGCATCTGAATAACACACCACTGACTTTAGACTAGCGCCACTGACTTTAGACCAGGTTTTTCCTGGTCTGTGGCGGAATTTTTTTCTGAAACTGCCAAACAGCATCAGGGAACGTTTGCGCCTGAACACGCCTCCTCTTTTCGCTGAACAGCCCCCGGGAGCGCAAATACATTTCCTAATTTAACGAACTGCGTCTGTGGAGGGAAAAGTCCGCTGTGCGTCGGGTGCAAAATAGGAATGATACGTGCGTCGGTGTACAAAGTCAATTGCGCTGAGTGCAAGATAGGGCTCATTAACTTATTGACTTGTGTGAAAAGTGTACACATTTCAAGATAAGACCCACTACCGTAGTGTTAAACTAAATATCGTCGTCAATGAACCTTTATCACGTGACGAAAACGAGATGAGACGCAACGTAAATGCTGGACTATAATTACATGTATAATGCAATATTGTTGACGAAGAAAAACAAGACTAAATGTGGTATACAAAATAAAAACTATGCTAAAATGTCTCTTCATTTTCGTTGACCAAACCGAGATGAGACAAAATGTTATAACGTTATTTTGTCTCGTTTAGTCACGTTATTATTATTATTTTGTAGTATTTCTGTTCCCTGTGTCTCACTTCAGGGGCTGCATCAGGTCGCACTCGGGTCGCACTGCGCAGACGCATGCGACGTTAGTACCTCAAGCCCTGTCGCGGCATTATTTAATTTAGAAGCTGCAGCAGTGAGTTAGAGAGTGAGACGAGCATAAACGACAACAAACAAAATTAAGTCTGACATAGAGAAAGCTGGGACTGTGGCCGGCCAGCCAGAGTTCGTCTTTGGGAGAGAAAGAATAAATGGCAATTTTCATTTACTAAAACTAGACTAAAATGTCATCAGTTTTCGTCTACTAAAACTAGACTAAAATAGTCATGGATAATTCTGACTAAAATAAGACTAAAATGCTCAGACTTTTAGTCGACTGAAACTTGACTAGACTAAAAAGTGTATGAACGTGACTAAAAAACGTAACTAAAATTAAAACAGGCCTCAAAAACAACACTACTACCGTACATACACAATGCTAGAATTTACATTGCATGTCCTATTCAACAGTAGTACTAGTCATGGAGAGAGACCTGTACATAATTATAAATGTTTAATAGATTAACAATTAACTGAATATTGACTATGACCACAACCAATTAAAAAAAAAAATCTTCAAATTCAAATATAATCAAAAAAGTAATCATAAAACACACTCTGTCCTTTCACCTGTCTTATTAGACATGTTGGGCGAGAGCTTTACCCTTGAGATTAAAGGCGCAAGAAGCAGATTTCTTGTAAAAATCTACAAATTGCAGGGGGAATGATGGCAGGAGTGGGAACATGAACCATAACAACTCCCTGCTTCAGTGGTTCAGCTGCCAGTGCCCATCTGCTGCTCTCATGTGAGTGTGTCTGCTTGCATCCTGCCATCATCCTGCAAATGGTACCCAATGGTTTGTTGTATATTATTACTCAATATGCCTGAATGAGGATTTTAAGAAACATACTGCTGGGGTTCAAACAGATATGCTGTGAAATATGACTACCCCATCATAATTTGTCTGTTTGTCGCAGATTACATTTTTGGATAATCAGGTCCTATAATCCAGTTAGATATAATCACTTACTTCCAAACCCTGTGGAACTATTAGCAGGGAGGAGTGCTGCAGCTGAAACACTGTTTGACTCTGACCTCATTAAGTGTGTGTGTGTGTGTGTGTGTGTGTGTGTGTGTGTGTGTGTGTGTTGTGTGTGTGTGTGTTTGTGTGCGCGCACACGTGAATGTGTGTGTGTGAACTGGTAGAAATCCAACCCTGGGGAGCCACTAAGCCTACCCTACATGCTCAACCCATTACTTTACAAAACTGCACACACACCAACACACACCACAGACCTCCCTGCATGGCAGTGGTTCAAGTTGCTGCACTATTTTCTGGTTGTGGCTGTAGGTGCAATAGCTTAGCTTTATTGGTAGAATGAAAAACAGCACACATAATTGCTTTGACAATATTATAGATACTGTAAAGACATATGGGCCAATGCAGGAAGAAACCACAGTGTGCACACTCTCATCTTGCTTTTAGTTTGTTATTTAAGATAGTATATATATAATTGTTATGTAAAGAAATATTTTCTGTTGGCTTGCCATTATGTTGGGCTAGGGCATTATGTTGGCAAAGTTAACTTTACCACATACCTACTGTCAAGGTGAGAGTAATGAAAGTCAAAAGTACAAAAATAAATAAAAAAGCAGCAGCATACAGAAGCATATATATTACTTGTTTTGATTAGAACATTTTGAAGTACATCAAATACTATAATTGTTCTTGATGTAATCATGCTGACAGAGAGATGACAATGAGATCAAAGACAAAAAAATATCTGCATAGCTTAAATGATTGCTGTTTTGGCACAGTAGGGCAGCACTGCTTTTAAAAACTTTAAAGGTCCTATGACATGCTGCTCTTTGGATGCTTTTATATAGGCCTTAGTGGTCCTCTAATACTGTATCTGAAGCCTCTTTCCCGAAATTCAGCCTTGGTGCAGAATTACAGCCGCTAGAGCCAGTCTCACAATGAGCTTTCCTGAGGATGTGCCATTTCTGTGTCTGTAGCCATTCGAGGAGGAGAGAGGGGGGGCAAGGTGGAGGGTGGGGGTGTGGCCTTGACCAACTGCCATGCTTCGCTTGTTTGCAAGCCATGATGTCTCTCTCTTTCTCATGGGTGGGTCAAATGCTCTGGGTGGGCAAAGCAGAGAAAGGGGAGGTAACCTTGCCCCTTATGACAACATATTGGCGCATCTGAGCTTTCATTTTCTCAAAGGCAGAGCAGGATACCCAGGGCTCGGTTTACACCTATCGCCAATTCTAGCCACTTGGGGACCATAGGCAGGCTGGGGGAACTCCTAATGTTGAAAAACCTCATAAAGTGAATTTTTCATGCCATGGGACCTTTAAGATTACAATGACTTTTAGCTGATATGAGGAGTCTCTGTGTTCCATTTCCCTCTGAATTAATATTGATTTTGGTTTATAAGTTTTATTTTACAGTAATACAAAATAGAGTAGGACAAAGTATTCATATTTTCATAGTTTATATTACATATGTTGGTCAGTTGTGCAGCCTTACTAAACAGCATGAAGCAAAATCTCAAAACTAAAAACAAGGGATGACGAGTTTGACAGAGGATGTGGCGGCGGGCGGAGGTCTGGTTGCTGTTTGAAACCAGATGAATGACAGGTGCCAGTCTTACCTGCCGCCAGGCCCCCAGGTGTCTTTTGGTCTCTCATTGTCATCTGTGTCAGCAGACAATGTCCTGTATACAACCATCAGCTTTAATATACATCAACTATCATTGCACACAGCTAACTGGTGAGCAGGTTGTGTAACACAGTATAAGGTAATGTAATGACAGTGTTAGCTATTGGTATACTACGTTAACCGTACAGTCAATATCTGCATGGCCCTGTACACAGCAGTTACCATCTTATTATTCACAGGAATAACTATACTAACATAGCAAAGCACATTACTAACTTGCTAACAAAACATGTTTGCAAAACATGTCTTTTTCCTGAATAACATCAACAGGTCAGGAAACTACATGTTTCACTGCAGATAGAATACTGTAGCATACAGCTACCATAAATGATAAGCCAACAGATTAACGGGAAATAATGACTATTGTTGAGTTAAATGACTTTGTAAAACTTTGAGTGATGAAGTGCAGAAGTCAGAACATCCCTTTAGGTGTAGAATCTCACACAAGTCTTAAACAGAAAACGTTAATAATGACATTTTACCCTCAATATAGTTGTGTATTATCTGCCAGTCTTTTGTGAACTTTCTAGGAAAAATAATTAATATCTAAGGTCAATGAGATTTAATCTTCATAGTACGCTTGGGGTTTTAGAGCTATAATTATGTTTGAAAAATTATGTAAACTTGCCTCTTTTTACCAAAAAAGTATCTGGTCCACTCAATATATTTCAAAAGTGATTTAGGAAACAGGATTCATCAAACATGTATCCTCTACTTAGTTTAGAAGTGACTCACAAATAAATGTTTTCAAAAGAAAAAATACATCATTACTCTCTTTACTACACAGGCTCTATTTCGGTGTTCATGTTTGTTCCCAATTTAGAAGGTTGCAAGTAAATTATTTGGTAATAGTTATACTTCTTTTACATTTGTACTTAATAATGTACTCCACAATTGTTTGTAGCATGTGTCAAGGCTTTCCCTTTTAAAGTGTTTGTCATGTACATGTGATCTTTAAAGTACACATACAGTCAAGCAATGGATTAAACTAACTTTTTGAACGACTCTCTGCAAACACATTTTAGCTACTAGCCCGTATGGCAATTGCCATGGTGTCATGGTTGGTAGGCGCAATGCTCTAACGGCTGACACTCGTATCTTGCCCACTTGTCTGTGCTGCGGCAGGGCTGTGCTTGCACCTCTGATCACCAAAAAAAGCAGTCTATAGCCATGTACCGCTGCATTTGCACCTTCAATAAATTAGAGCAGTGTCTAAAAATGCAGATGGTTGTTTTGTGGAAAGAAACTTAAAAAGGGTTATCCTATTGTATAATACTATAATATCATTTTGATTCTTTGTACAACAAAACCTGTCACTTTAAAATACTTTAAGTCCAGCTCCAACTGAGAAGAATAATTGATAAACTGTGCACCAGTGCTCATATTTATCAAGCATCTCAGAATCATTCCTAGGAATTGTGCTGTAGGTTTGACCTTTCCTACACATTAGGACTTAGGAGTTACTTAGTAAGATTTGGATACTTGCTCTCAGGTTTTCTTTTAATTGATGCTTTAAGATCCGAATAAACACCATCACATTATTAAAGGACCACTGTTATATTCATTGTTGCCAATTAAGTTTAAATTACAACATCTTGTTAATGGAGTTTTGCAAATAGGGCATTACATCCCTGACAAAATAAATCTTTTATTTATTTTTAAATTTTTTAATTCAGCTGCCACCTACTGTAAACTCCTAACCAGCTAGAACAGTTCTGCATCTCTCCTTAAACCTGAAAATGTAGGATGACTTTCCAAGGTTAATAAAGTTTTTACTCCAAAGAGTAAAAGTTGGACAAATAATGTGCAACGGAAAAATTGTTAGGACTAATTTCCTTGAAAAACTCTTTTGATAAATGATAAATACAGTTTTGATGCCAGCCCCTTAGAATGAGGCGAACCTTTAGCAAAAGGCAGACATACAGTAATAAGGCTTTCATCAACAGGAGCCTTAAGAGACCGCCATACAATGCAACCCAAAGATACATTTAAAACAAGTTAGAGAGTGGGTGTTTCAAGGAAAGGTATGAAATAAATGACAGAATTAGGGACTAGTGGTGCACTGAAAAAATAAAACATTCAAACACACTGAAAAACAAGTTGTATATGCATCAGTAAATAATTCAAGGTGGATATTTTCTTTTATTTATTTATAAAGTGAACCTGCTAAAAATCAACAACGCAAACACCTGTTTTGTATTCTAGTCTGCTGGTTGTCTGTTTTTAACTCTTGAGGATATTGCTTACCTGTGCTTGTAGAGGTAGAAGGCAAATCCAGACAGGATGAGGGCAAAGAAAGGAACTAAGATGGCTGCTGCCACAGAGCTGCTGTTTGTGTAGGGGTTGGATGGGTCCATTGCCATGGTTACAGGCCCTGGGGGTACAGACACAGATAACCCACACATGCATGAACACCCTTTTGAGCATGTGTAATCGAGGCTTTTTGTATTATTAGTCTGTGTACTTGAGATCTGCTTCTCATGTTTACTCAGTCTGAAATTAAATTAATTTTACACAAACAAAAACATTCCAGTAATATTCTTTTAATTTGGCTGAATATTTTACTTCCACTTTCAGTTTGATGTTCAGAAGATCAAGGCTGTTGTTTGTTGTGGTTGTTATTGGTGTTGATGTTACAGACAGACCTACCTTGCCTCGTCAGATGGAACTTGCCAAAGTCTTTACTGTGGATATGCCCCTGGTAGACAAAGGTCTTCTGGTCGGATTCTGCAGTAACCTGAAAAACAACATTCAGTGTTCAGATTGTAGTTTGATCTTAGATAAAAGGTTGTACACTGCCCATTCAGGTGGGGCGCTTCATTCACCCTGGTTTCCTAAATTAGTAGAGATTAAAAGGAACTCTTTGAACAGACAGTGGGAGATACTGTAAAGGTTGTTTTAGCAATGAAGAATTAAGTGGTACTAAGTGGGAGGTTAAGTGAAGGTACAAAGCGCTGCAGAATAAAGTGCCAATTTGACACAGAAGTAGTAGGGTGGAGGGTCTTCAACTCTGTCAACCAGAAGCACAGCAGGACGTTCCTGTCTTCTCCACTCATCAACAGTATCTCTCCACCTTCTGTACTCTGGTCTTGCCCTCCCTCCTTCTCTTCCCCTCTCCACCATCTCTTGTTTGGAGTCTGAAGCAGCAACGTTTTACCTACAAATCGACAATTGAAATTTCATTTTCTAACTGTAAAAATGATTGGTTTTCAGGAATCACAACTCAGCAATTACCAGCCTGACTCTTCTCCTCCCTCATGCTTTCTGTCATTTGCAAAATGATAAATTGGCTGTCTATGTGCATGCTTCCTTCCTTCTTACATCCTTCTTTCTTTCATCCCTGATGCTACTATCTTTTACAATCTCCCTTGCAGTCTAAAGAAAACACCATTTATGCACATCAAAGATAAATTATGAATACACGGATCAAATGTGCAATAAATTAACAATATTTGAGCCCCAGATTTGTGGTTTCATGGGGAGTTACATGATGGAACTATTGGCCAGGCCACTAACGTCCTGAAGTCTCTGCGGGAAGCCTTGCAACCTCAAAACGCAACCTTGGAACAAAAGTTTCTTGGTGAACCATATCCTTCCTCTATTTGACATTTTTTTAAAGATCTTAATCAGCGTTTATTGTATTTCAAAATCTGTTTTGCATAATGTGACTGTGGATTTGCCCGGGATTGAAATACACCTCTTTTGCAAGGCCCCCGTCCAGCGTAGTAGCGGATGTGGGGTGAGTTATGTGGTGTGGACGCTGCTACATTATTGCTACAGAGTAGGGCAGTGATATTGATTATTAATAAAGAAATGTGTAAAAACAACATTCATTTTAAAATGTTTAATATAGAAAAATGAGAGGAAGTGTGTCTTACATATCCATCCACAGCCCAGTTGTCATTTTTAAACTTGCTGTAGTAATGCTCCGTTGGCCCCTTCACTTGGTAGACCTTCAACAGCAGCTGGTTTTCCTCTGACTTGTAGGTACCTGGACGAACAGATACATATGTAGAAAGAAATTGTTTTGGAGGTACAAAAGATAGGATTTGTGTCTGAACCTGGTATAATTTAAATAACAGTAACTTAACTTCTAATTTGTGTTGGCACTTGGCAGGAAAAAGAGAAAGACATTGAGAGAAAGGTAAAGGTGCAGTGGGAGGTTGACAAACAGAAAGACAGACAGACAGGGCGGTAGGCAAACAGACAGACAGGTTGACTGACAAACAGAGAAAAGGAGACACCTTGACATTTTAAATGATCTCTATTTTCTTCACCAAGCACCTGACACATTAGTGGGGAGAAAGTGACATTTACCCTTCAGCTACATGTCTCTACTTGGTTAACTATAGTGCCAACACAGAAATGGTTGTATATGACAAGTCCATGTAAGAGAAATATCACAGACTCAAAATGAAATCATTTTATACGTTGAGAGCCCTTGACTCATACCTGCAGAAAATCTTTAATGACCCCGGATCAAGGTGAACTATTGATTGTGAAATGTCATTGTAAAATGTCAAAACACACATGAGTGTCAGTGGGAGAGTCAGACAGCTATTCTCAGTTGCTACGACTGTATTATTTTGGAGGTTTTCACTCAAGAGTGCATCTGCCAGCCATTTTCACAAAATACTCCACAGTACATTTTAAAAGCTGTGCAAAAGAGTACTGTTGTGGGAGGTTAGGTTGCTCAGGTAATAATTTGGCCCTTCAGACTTGTGTGGTGATTCTGCAGATGTATTGGTGTGGAGGGGCACAGGCACACAACTTGTCAGGCGGCTCATAATTCCTACCAGTTATATTATATAGCGGATTAAAGCTCTTGCGCAAAACCATATTTCTGCCTTGCAGACTGTGAGTGTTTATAGAAATGTGTGTATTTACTTAGGTGCAATATATGAAATTGCGCCAATTTCAATATAAGATATCAGTGATGCTTTGCTAATAAGTGTGAATGAAAGCTGGATTTTTTTTCAGCTTGCTGTGTATTTACACCTGCTTCTGCCCGTGTTATTTACACTGCATTTAAAGTCTGCAAATCTTCAACACCTGGAATGTGATTGCTCTTTTTTTAATCTAACTGAAAACAAAGGTGGTGTTACAATGCTCCTTTTCACTTAGACAGGTCTCTTTTATTTTCATTTTGCTGTAATTTTAGCCATATTATATAGCAAAATATAAGTATTTTCCATACATTCTCTATTGTATATGTCCATTATATCCACTTATCTTGCTCACGTTGATTAAGGGAAAGCATTTTCTATTTCACACACATTGTATGACTTCTAACACTTAAGACAGGCTTTGTTGATGCAAATTTAATCTAAGAAAGTAAAACTGATCCAATCAGTTTTATGTATTCTGATTTCAAGCTCTGAAAACATTAAAACCACATAATCATAGGTCTTTTATGAAGTTACTCAGAGTAAAATTAATTAGAGTGACTCACTGATAATATTAGTTTGTTCCTTGTTTTTTACCTGACAGTCTGATTGACACTCCGCTGGTTTCCAGTAATGTGACGTTAACTCTGCCGCTGGTAGTGTTGAACCCAGTCACTGTAAATGTGGTGGCCTGTCTTTTCCCTAGATACTCGTAAAAACCACTCCACTCCGAGTTTGGAGAGAACACATCCACTGGAACTGTAATGGAGACACAGACACAAAAATAAATGTAAAGCTTGTTTGACTGTTTTTTTAAATCAAAAAAATGAAAAGAGCTGCAAGCAATGTCACCATTTCCTCAAACCATGCAATTTTCTTGGTTTAAAAGGTCAACTTTAGCATTCTTGTAACTCAACCTTTGCAACTTTCCCCAGCCACAAGTTAAAAGTAACAGAACAGAAATGATGATTTACCCCTTTGTGTTTGCCAAGAAGCAACAAACATATCTACTACCTCTGTTTCCTTCATAACTGACTGCTGCAGAGGGTTAGTCTCTGGCTTTCTGAATCCCACACTTTTGTGTGGGAAATATGACTTATTCAAAACTCAGCAGCTTTAGTATTCTTGAAAAAAACGTTTGTATTTTTCTCTGGTGGTAGTAGTCTCTCTTCACTGGCTACCTCTAAATGCATATATTGATTATAAAACCCAACATCAAACTTAAAAGGCATTACATGGTATTGCACCTGAATGTTTTCACTGATTTATTTAATTCGTCTGAGTCTTAATCCTATAAATCTAAAATAAGACTGCTTGTCGAGACAGGAGACCCTTGTAGTAACTACAACCTCCTACCGTAGTAGCCATCCATCTCTGGGAAATAATTAGTGAAAATCCAGTTCATTACAAATCAGTATGATGACCAGTAGTCCAACTTGAAACACAGAAAAAACAAGCTGCCAAGGAAATGTGCAAGTGCAATAAGTATACAGTATATACAGTACTGTGGTTTAAGTACTACAATGTGTGCTGCAGTTGTTTATTCTTCATACCTCGAATCTTGTTCTTCTGGACATCCGACTCTCCTCTGCCTTTGGGATTGACTTTCACTCCAACTGAAACATAAAACAGCATTATGTTTAGTTTAGCTCACTTGATGATTAAGCTTTTTGACAGTATATTAGGTATAGATAGGAATGGGAATGGATGACAGGATTGAGAAAATATGATAGGTATTTATTAATGTACAGTACATATTTGTCAGTTCTGGGATTTTACAGACAAAAAGGAACACCATTTTTTTTTTTGTCATTCATAACAGTATTCACAGCCATCCGCTCCGTGTCTTTAAGACCAGATCAGGCCATGAGTATGTGATTTATAAAAAAAAACCTCACCCCAGCATTCATGCTACACCTTAGGCTGATTTACGAGAGCATAGCAATAAAATCAGGGTGATAATCTGTATTTATCTCAAACCAAATGGGATTATGACATCCAGTTAAGATTCTAGGCTCAACATCAGCCTATTTTATATGAGCAGTGCATTTTCAAGATAGGATCTGAATACCTTTACAGAGTGGGGGTTTGCCCGACCATCTCCCATCACTTTTGCAGGTTCTGTGCTCTGATCCCCCAGCCAGATAGAGACCGTCTTGACAGGTGTAGATCAGCGTATATCCCAAGGTAGGCAGGTCCAAAGATCTAACATCTACATTACTGGGGGTCTCTGGCTGTCTGCATGAATGGGCTGAGTGACAGGGAAGAGGGAATAAACACACAGTAAACACTGACATTGCGCTCTTCTTTATAAAACCACAATAAGAACTGAGTAAAATGCGACATAAACATCAACAAAAAAGTCAGTAACAACAAAACAGATGAATTAACCAAACTATGGTAAGGACAAATAATATTGGTTGTACACAGAGTACTAACAGGCATATTTATTCCTTACCAATGCACTCAGGTTGAGTTCCACTCCAGGTTAGGTTTTCTAGGCACTTTCTTGTGGTGGAGCCAATGATGTGATAGTTCTTGCGGCACTTGAAGGAAATCTTACTGCCAACCTACATGATGTAAAAGCACAAAAAAGTCCACTTTATCCACTGTTGAGCCTTCAGCTTCTTAAGAGCTGCCACACTCAGCATGAGGTAGTAGTCATTTAACTTGAAGAAAAAAAAACTTTACTGACCACTCACAGCTGTGACTCATTCAAGTTCATGTTTACGTAGCTAACTAGAGCCTTGAATCACAGTATGTCATCTCATAGGGCGTCACAGGCCCACAAGTTTGCAAAAGAACACAGGATGGTAATTCTCATAGAATCACTGCTATATAACGGCATCAGGATCACTATCATGATCGGAATGATTGACTGGTACTCGTACAGGTTACTGGAAGAAATGAGTGCATAATCCTGTGCTCCTCTGGTGGGAGGGGATTAGGACAGAAAGGGGAGAGTTGAAGGAGAAGGGCTATATATAGTTGTTTGTTTTTTTTGCCTTTTACAGAAATCTGTCTACCCTAGCTTTAAGTCACTGCCAAATCTTTACATCTAACAAAACAGGGAACAAAAATAAATACCTACATTTATCATTTTGTCTCTTTTAGTGAATGTAATATTGTTAGTCCTGCATGATGTGGGTGGTAACCCCCTCCTCTCTTTGAAGAGACGTCAGGGGAAATATGATATGTGGATAATATCCAATTATCCCTCCACAAATTGAAGGATTTGCGTGTTTGCTTAAATTCCATTAAGACCAATATATTCCACCAACAGGTTCTTATTTGTGCTCCAGACAGTCGGGTCTCTAATACGAAATAACACATTGCTATTTTTCTTCCCTAAAGTCTAACTCTAGAAATCTGGGTACCACTTTTACCATGCCTTTACTTTTGAACTGCATGTAAAATGTTTGATTGCTCTTGTTTTTCCAACTGAGGACTTCAAACTTTACAAAATTTCCCCCTTTTTTTTCCCTTTTTACCCCCCCCCCAAAAAAACACTTTTTTTTTTTTTTTTTTTTTTTTTTTAGACCCGCTTTTTTTCAAATTTAGTAAAACATAATAAAAAAAAAAACCCACCAATTTTTTTTTTTTTTTTTTTTTTTTTTTTTTAAAAAATAATGCACATCAGTATCTCTAAACTTGTCTTTTCTGACATGTATAGTTAGTGTGAGTTGAAGGATTAAACAGTAGTTTACCAAGTATACAGTCAGCTGATATATTTCTTACCTGAAAGCCTTGGCCCATGACCGGGATACCATAGGCTGGAGTTCCTGGGTCACGGCAGTTGTTAAAGGCTGGATCTACACACACACACACACACACACACACACACACACACACACACACACACACACACACACACACACACACACACACACACACACACACACACACACACACAGAGCATTATATACATTTACATTTTTATAATTATTCTCCAAGTGAAAGAAGCATTCTGATATTTCATACGTACTGTAAGCATAACAATGTTCTCAGCACAGACATTCAGCTACAGTACAATGCATGTATCATCAGCTTTTAGATCCATTCCACTAAGATTAGCATAGTGCAGCTAGTACAGTAGTACTCAGTCATGGCAAAAGTATTCAGAACTTAGCATACAGAATGTTTTGTGAGTAAAACCTTCATCTGCAAAGTAATCTGTAGGTACATGAGTAAGTTAAATGCAGTAAGTAGAAAGGACAATATTTCCCTCTGAAATGTAGTTGAGTAAAGTTATAACATTGCACATAATTCTAAAGTAAAGTATAAGTACTGCAAAAATGCAATACAGTAGAATAATTGAGTAAATGTTCTTCCAAATCAGCTAGCTCTTCTAGTACTTAAAATAACGTGCAGGAAAGAATGACAATGTACAGCAGCAATTATGGAAGAAAAAGTTACGACCTAAATTTCACTTTAAATGAAGGGCTGCTTTCCAAGATAAATCTATAGAATTCAAATGCTGACATCAAAACACATAGATAATACATTCAGCTCAATCTGCACAGGATTACTAATGCTAAAATGGGGACAAGAATAAGTTCCACAATCTTGTTTACCAATAATTTCACACAATTTTATTCATAACTTGATGAAATGTTTTCCTTTGCAGTAAACACGGTGTCTGTTCCCCGCAATTATGGAAAGAGTGTAATGTGTAATATTTCAGAGACTTACATAAACATTCTTCCAATTTATGCAGGTTTTTCTATGTGTGATGCATAAGAGCGTTGATGGTTATGTATTCACTATTTCTAATAAAAGTCTATAAAGTCTGAAGATAACTATCATCATGGAAGTATAGGCCTACTGTTAAAATTTTGAAAACTGACACATACGCTCGCAGTGTGTTTGAGGGCAAAAGGTATTTCGTGTTCTTGTGGTCTTTTAAATACCTATACAGGCTGGTTGTTGGCCACTCCAAATCCCATCAGCTTGACAGACTCTGGAGGCAGAGCCTACCAACAGGTATGGGGTATGGCAGTAGAACCTGACTTCTGACCTGCATAGGAAAATAAATATTTATTCACACATACAAAAAATAACAAATAAAGGTTATGACCAATAATAAAATATGGCTTTGGTGTTGCCACTTTATCATTTTAGGTGTGGTTTGATGTCCATAGGACAGGTTAGGGTTTGATATGTAAGACGCTTCTGCTTCTTATCTACCTCTCTCTTTGTCTACCACTAGACCTTTGGCCTACATCTTTTCCTTGTTTTTGCTCACCCACTAATCAAAATCTATTTTGCCCTTGCAATGTTTCAAACTGACATCCATATATTAGGGCCAAACAAATGTCTTTACACTTTATCGAGTCAATATTTGATAACCTCGGTGAAACAAACAACACTTCCTGAGGGGGTTTCAAAGTAAAGACAGTGTGCATCCTTTACATTAAAACACATTTATTATGAAGCACATGCAATAATTCTTAAGTTATTATCAACACCATCTTTGTGAATCGTTTACTACAGCAAATGTCACAATCCTGTTTGAGTGACAAAATGTTAGTTGGCATACGGTAAAGTTATTAAAAAAGCCATATACAGGGCAGTGACAAAAATTCAGCCACAGCGGGCCACCACAAATTAGTACTGTGATTTTAATGAAGATATAACATTCCTTTGTGTTAATACAAACCTATCATAAACGAACATGTGAAAAACAGTGTCTAAGTGTAAGTTAGTGATTGCTATATCTAGCCACTGACCTGTAAGAAAAGATGTTCCCCTCTCTGAATCCACCTCCAGGAGAGCCAGGATCGCCACACAGGACAGCTTAAATGAGACAACAAATACAGTTAGCACTTCTTCTCTGTTTGAACTGCTCCACCTCCTAAGATCCCAGGTTCGCCATGCGCTTGACCCCCTACAGTTCGCTTACCAGGAGAAGGTGGGAGTGGAGGATGCCACTCTATATCTACTACACAGGGTGTACTCTCACTTGGACAAAGGAGGCAGTGCTGTGAGAATCATGTTCTTTGATTTCTCCAGGGCTTTCAACACCATCCAGCCCCTCCTGCTGAGAGACAAACTACTACAGATGAGAGTGGACCCAAGCCTGGTGACCTGGATCACAGATTACCTCACTGAACGGCCCCAGTTTGTTAGACTGGGGAACCTCACATCTGAGGCTGTGGTCAGCAGGACAGGGGTGCCACAGGGACCAGTTCTCTCTCCTGCACTGTTCACCTTGTACACCACGGACTTCAAGTACAACTCTGAGTCGTGCCATATGCATAAATTCTCTGACGACACTGCAATTGTGGGGTGTATCAAGGATTGACAGGAGGGGGAGTATAGAAGCCTTGTGGAGAACTTTGTGGGATGGTGTAGGACTAACCAGCTGCAGCTGAACACCACCAAAACCAAGGAAATGGTGGTGGACTTCAGGAGGCCTGCCACTCCCTTGCTGCCTGTCACCATTGACGGGGTGGATATGGAGACTGTCAGTACATACAAGTACCTGGGGTTACATCTTGACAATAAACTTGACTGGTCTGCCAATTCTGATGCACTTTACATGAAAGAGCAGAGCAGGCTCTATTTCCTTAGGAGGCTGAGGTCCTTCAATGTCTGCAGCACACTCCTGCTTATGTTCTACCAGTCTGTCGTGTCCTTTTCTATGCTGTGGTATGTTGGGGAGGCAGCACTAGGAAAGGGATGCTGGACGACTGGACAGGCTGGTGAGAAAAGCTGGCTCTGTGGTGGGCATGGAGCTGTAGTCACTGACATCAGTTGCAGATAAGAGGACCCTGAGCAGACTGCTCTCTATAATGGACAATGACTGCCACCCCCTGCACACCACTTTCTCCAAGCAGAAGAGCATGTTCAGTAGTAGGCTCCTGTCTCTGTCTTGCAAAACTGACAGGCTGCATAGATCCTTTGTCCCTAGGGCCATTATACTCTTCAATGCTACACAGAAGGGGAGGAGGGGGATTGACTTAAGTGTTTAAGTCTGCTCTGCACACTGCCCTTTGTACCATGCCTTCATCTGGGTGCCTTCATACATACACATAAACCACCCTGGACTACCCTGGACTGGACTGATTGCACTAGGATACCATTGCACCTTTCTGCATTTTTTCCACACTTTTTCCACACCGTAGTATGTACTGTATGTGTGCTAAGGCATGGATACACGACCCGAGGCCGACGGGTCCCGACGGTACCCGACGGGCCGGGTCGGGCTCGGTCACATCAGCACGATAAGGCATTTGTTGTAAAATGGTGCTGCGGCTCCTAAGAGAGCTCAGTGTGTGTGTGTGTGTGTGTGTGTGTGTGTGGTAAGTGGGCAGAAGAGAGATAGAGAAAGAGGAAGCAGACGTGTTGTAGATGCAACCGGAGCAGAGTTAGTGGTTATTCATGTTATAACGTCGGCCCTGGAGGTAACCAGTCTCCCCTGGCTTTCTGATCACGGTCGGAAACGAAGCGATGAGGAAAGGTTAACACATTGAACATTTTAACAGCTGATTAACGTGCGCTTGTTGCCCCGTGTGCGCTGATGCGCTCATCTGTTGACATTTCCGAATGCCTTCCTAGAGTTGCTTAACAAAAGCGGGCTTTCCACACAAACAAACGTAGCCTACATGTGTCATTAGTATGAGGAAAAAAGATGAGATTTTAACTGTGTCGGGCTCGGGTCGGGTTCGGACACAAATTTCTTAATACCTGTCGGGCTCGGGCCGGGTTCGGTCACGGCTCCGTCGGACGCGGGCCGGCCTCGGACAGAAAAATACGGCCCGATCCGGACTTTAATGTGTGCGTGGATGTCATATTGTCTGTGTGCCTATGTGTATAAGATGTGTATAAGCTATTGGTAAATAAAGTATCTCTATCTATCTATCTAACATTACTGAAAGGGAAACAGTGATGCACATCAGCTAAAGCTACTAAGTAGAGAAGGCCAGCTAACTTACGCAAACACTGTGCTACGTCTCCGGTCCACGTCCCGTTCCCCTCACAGGTTAGCACAGCAGGAGTGGACAACTGGTAACCATGGAAACAACTGTAGCTAACACTTGAGCCCCATGAATGGTCGGTTCCTTCCACTTTCCCATGGTGTACTTGAGGAGGAGTTCCACACTGGATCACTGAAACATACACACACACACACACACACACACACACACACACACACACACACACACACACACACACACACACACACACACACACACACACACACACACACACACACAAACACCACACACACACACACACACACACACACACACACACACACACACACACACAGGATATCAGATAATGTACATTACTATTATAACATTGTAGTTCACTGTTGGATGCACACTGACACTGCTCTTACACTGTAGCTAGCAGTGCAACACAGCTACCGGTAGTTTTACAGATAGTATGCCAGTGATGGCTAATACAGTTACAATGGGATATTCATACTTCATTTGATTGCTTTCTAAGATCTCCAATTTTATCTTCAGTACAGACAAATAAATTTGCTTCTAATAAGACTGCCACTTCCGCGGTTTAGACTTGTCCCTGGTGGATATGTAGCCCTGAGATGTGGAGGATATTAACCAATGATTGATACAATACTCTTTAAAGAAAAAAAAATTGTAACAGTTGCTAAAGCCAGATACTTAAGTTTCCAGTCATGTCGAGGCTGGTGTCAACCCCAGCATGCACCAGGAAAAATGCAGGAAAACACCACATAGTTCTGACCAATGATCCACTCCCTGTGCTTACCCTCTCTAATCCCTGCTTTATAGTAAATAAAAAGTGCTTCCTTTGAGGGATTTCCAAATGGTATATGACAAGATGGCTGCAGATGGGAGGCATGACTTTAAGTGAAAACAAAGAACAGCAAAACCAACAGACAGCCGCGATCCCCATATGGACATTTAGTGTCTTGAAGCAGTTGATGACCTAGGCCACCACGTTTAAATTGCTTAACCAATATAAACCGTGGTCATCATATGGACTGAGAGTTTCTGAAAGGGCATTTAGGGTTTCGCATTGTCTGTTATGGCATTTGTGCTTTGGAAGAGAATTGTGATATTTTTTTATCTCAACTCTGTTAAATAAAATGCTGTCAATATTATTCACAAGAAAACCTTTTTTATGAACCTTCTTCTTTTGAAACATTACAGTCTTAGATTGTGGGATTTTAGGAAGAAATACATGGTTATACTTGAGACTCACTATGTGGGCTTGCTATTTATGTAATGCTAAAATTCATACAAACATACAGCTACTATGGAAATTGCTAGTGTAAATGTACTATATTTATATAGCCCTTTTCTAGTCTTAACGACTACTCAAAGTGCTTTAACATAGTAAAGAAACCATTCACCATTCACACACATTCATACACTGTGGCTGAGGCTGCCGTACAAGGTGCCACCTGCTGATCAGATAAACATTCACACACATTCACAGATTGCGCAGCATCGGGAGCAATTCGGGGTTCAGTGTCTTGCCCAAGGACACTTCGACACGGGACTGCAGGGTCAGGGATCTAACCACCAACCTTCGATTGGTAGGCAACCGCTCTACCACCTGAGCCTCGACCGCCCCACATAACCAATGTTGATATCAAATGGTCCAGCGGATCAAATCAAATGATATGCATTAATGGTAGCATCTGTTATATACAGAGAATGGAGTCTGTGATAATTCATCGTAAAATTTTAGAAACCCACTGTGTGCACGAACGATTGCTTGATACATGCAAGTGGGTTGTATGAGCATAGACGTCTGTGCATATAACTTCATAATACCCTGATCAACATCTGTGTGTGTGCATGCCTGAGTGTGTGTGTGTGCCTAACGCCCTAAGATAATGATAACCATCTGCATGGTTTCAAACATCTAATAAAGTCGGTGCAATTCTCATCTAACCAGGAGACAGATGGTTTCACGCTCCATTCACCCTGCTATGATGATATACAGTGCACACAAGCATACACACAGAGAGAGGCAGACATACACAGATACACAAACAGACAACACACACGTGCTGTATATACTGTAGTTGCAGCAATGAGCACATGAAATCAATGTATGGACAAAATGCAGTAATATAACAAGTATTGCTTCAACAGTAATACTAAATATACACACCATATGGACATCTTCCGTCTCTCATTGTTTAACTATTCCCTATTTCTGTTCTTTTGTTTTGCTCCCTATATTCTTGGTTTTGTTTTGTTCCTCTGTCAATCTCTTATCTTGTTTGTTTTTTCTCGGTTACATTATGACCAGTCTTTTGGATGCAGAAGTGCAATTAACAAAAAAAGTTTGTACTAAAAAAAATATCTTTTGTTTGTAACATTGCAGTTTCTAGGCAACTGCTGGGTGCTCGCAGCAGCAAACTAATCAGATGACTAATTCTGGCTTTGTATGTCACCGTCCGGGAGAAGCCTTGCATCTCCCCAAAGTCATCCTCCCACAAAAAGAGTTTAATTTCCCGATGTTATTTTTCTCCACTCTACAACGTGTTCTGCTTGTTGTTAGTTCCATTATAAAAATCTTCACACCTGCACACAAGAAAATGTCAAATGCAGTTTTTTAAAGCATGCTGTTCATCACTTTCCTTCAGTGACGGACTGGTCATCTGGAGCACCGGGAGTTTACCCCGTGGGCCGCTTGACAATTGGGGCTGATGCAAAGCAAAATATAATTTTTATTTAAATAATCCCAGCCCTGGCAATAATAAAAATAACTAAGTGCTCTGTGACTGACTGGCCCAGGCGAGTGGGGTATTACATCAGTCAGCCTCTCTCTCCCAGCCAATAACTTTTGGTCCAGTCCATTTTAACTTTACCTGGGCCATGGTGGAGCAAGATGGACACGCACGCACACACGCACGCACACACACACACACACACACACACACACACACACACACACACACACACACACACACACACACACACACACACACACACACACACACACACACACACAGGTGTTGTTGAAAAGCTGAGAGAGAAGAGGATGAAGTCCCTTGAGGCTGATGCAGCCAATGTTTAAAAATGAATTATTTATCTCATAGTTAGTCTGAAGGCTCTGGCAGCAGAGAGGCGATAGAGTAGAGAGGGCAGCCCAGTGAGCCCAGTGATACTAGTTCAATTGTTAGTCAACATATTGCAGTTGAAGCAGTACAACAGAAGACAGTTAGGGATACACTTTTGTTGAAATGTTTCATAAAGTCAATGAAACCTTTCGTAAACCGACCCACTACAGCCTGGATGGGGTGGGACATTAAAAAAAGGTTGACATGCTACAGCAAACTTTCAAAATGTTGAACTGATTGTTATGCATGAACGGTTATGGTAGTGCTTAACATTAATAAATTAGAGACTAACAACTAATGTAGACTATTTGGGGAATTTGTTGAGCCATTCTGAGTCGAAACCTCTAGGGGCCATCTTTCATTCCCAGTCCCTCCCTGCTTTCCATTGTGTAGCCAACAGCTAATGGGGATTCAAATTAATAATTAGATGAGTGTTTTCAAAAACAACTTTGTTCCTAGGGATCAAACTCCAGCTGTCTAAAAATAGAATAAAAAACTCTTATTGGTTTGAGCAGTTAATATTCCACAATAATAATTCTGCAAGTCTCTGAAGCCCAAAAGAACTGCAATTGAAGGTTTCTGAACTCTTTCATTTTCTCTTTGTCTCTCCCCTGTTGTGAATAGACTAGATTGGCATTGTGTCTGGAGGAGTAACTCCCCCCGCTTGCATGTGCACCTTTGCTTTTCACTCACTGTCACTGCGATCACTGACACCCGTTTCCCTCTCCCCACTCTTTCTTCTTTCCTCTCCCCACTCTGTTCTTTCTTACACTTTGGTCCCCTGCCTCCTTTCTGTCTTCCTACTTTTTTTTCAATATCTCCCTCCAGCCCTTCTTCTCTTTCTCACTGCACCTTTCTTCCGTGTCCTTCTGTCCCAGCTCCAGTCCTCTTTTATCCTTTCCATTGCTCTTGGTCTCCCTCTTACACCATTACTCCCTCTCCCTCCCTCCCTCCCTCCCTTCGTCTTTTAGGTATATCTCTCTTGGCACAGCCAACACATTTTATGGGCTTAATCCCTTTTCTCACTGTGTGTTTACAGGTTTGGGGCAGGTATTGATTTGCCTCTTTTTGTTTCTCCCATCACTTGCTTCCTCTCTCTCACTCTTCTCTGTCACTTTCTCCTTGTAGCACCACTGATGGCTCATCACATTCTCTGTTTTTCCCTTTTCATTCACCACCTTGACTCTCTCTTTGTCCTCATCCCAATTTCTTCCTTTCTTAATCTCTGACTCTTTGCATCATTTTTGTGTCTCCTCTCTCTGTTAGTTAATGTTTTCTTCCACTACACCTCTTCATCTATTTAATTCTTCCTCCCGCTCTCTCCTCCCTTTACTTTCTTTCTTTCTTTCTTTCCCCAATGCCTCCACCTCATTACTTCCCTTATCAATCTCTATTTCTTCCTCACTTGATTCATTCTGCCTGTCAAGCTACACTTTCATGGCTTACAACTCCTCCATACAATACTTTCTGTGTGTGCATGTGTGTGTCTGTGTATGAGGAAGCTGTTGTTCCAAAATAGGATCAAATGAGAACGTGTGGATTGTTTGAAGTGGGAAAAAACAGAGGGGACAAAAACATGTGAAGAGAGGAAGTAGAACCTAAAGAGGAGGAGAAAAGTGATGTGCAAAGGAGGGTGAGGAACAAAAGGAAAAGAAACAGAAAGAGATAGGACTAGCAGCATTTTCTACCTGTATCTCTCCACCGTTTCCCATTCTTCCTCTTTCCTTCTAATTTTCTCTTTTAAACTTCCTGCCCGAGTCTCATTTTCTATCACCTACAGTATCTTTTACTTCTCTGGTTTTCCTCTCTCTGCATCACTCTCTGGTTCACTCTCAGTAGCCTCTCTGCCGGCTTTCTCAGTTTTTTTCATCTCAGTTCAAAGCCTCTGCAACTACAGGAGCCAGCAGGAGATTTTCTGTTTGTGAGAAGAAACGGCAGGGAGGATCTCAGGAAACATTCCCTGTTACTGTTGTTGAGTATTATGGTCTAAACTCTAAATATGGGCTGTTGTGAAACTCAAATTCATTTTATTTTAATGCATTCTTTTTTTATTTTCCCCTTTGTGTTTGTGAAAAAAAGAAGGGTTTCAGGAAATAAACCCTAATGTAATACTTTGTCAGAGTCACTTGTTAGAGTCACAATCTGTTATTTTAGTATGCCAGCTCCCTTAAAATACTATTGTTCTTTTTTAAATTGTCACCTGTTTTTGTGGAGCTTTTTTTCTGCAATTGCACAGCTCTATAACAAAACTGCCCTTGTTATCCTTCATTGTTAAGTACCTTGTTATTTGAACATTTCTTTTACACTTAGACTTTTCAACTGTAAATTAAGGATACATTAACGCATAAAGATTAATTATTAATTTGTGATGGGATGTCAATATCAACTCTCAAAATTACTGTTGATAGTTGAAACAAACTTAATTTCTCTAAAAATAGAACGGTGTTTGCTGAAAGTGTTATGTTTATTTTAATTGTAAAATGTCTCTCTTAGTACATATTTCATTCAAAACTCTTTAAGAACCAAATAACTTTTGAATGTTGAAAAATTGACAATGACAAGTTGTAGTAGTAGTTGAATGTATATATTAATTTGTTAGTCTCTTCAATGTGTATTCATTATTTTTATTTTTCATTAGTTTATTAAGCTTGTTTTGTTGTAATTATTTCAAAAAACAAATCAAATAGTATTTATGAAAATAACCAAATTTAAGGCAAGCATATGCAAAATATGTTTTTTAAAAACCCAGTATTTTCGGACAAATATAAATTATAAATCAAATCTACTGTATTTGCAAGACAAATTCTTACCTTTACAGCTGGGCTTGGTCTGGTTCCAGGTCCCATCTTTAGTGCAGCGCAGAACGCTGTGTCCAGGGGGTTCCATCAGATGACCAGGGTTACAGCGGTAGGTCACCGTGTGGTTGAAGGCAAACTCACTTCCTAGATAGATCCCATTGGCTACTGGGCCAGGATCTCCACAACTGATCACTTAAGGAGGAAAGAGATATTTTACAGGACAAGTCAGGAATACAGTATTTAGAGTGTATATCTGTTGTTCCAGCAAACCTGCAGTAGTGTAGTAGTGCATAAGGGCAGTAACCGTTTTGGACACAATTATCTTATCTAATCTTTTTAAAACAACTACAACTCACTGTGCTTTCTGTGTGTTTTCTTGCTGCCCCCTTAACCTCGTCCTCCAACTCAACTCTCTCACAGACTGCCTTTCTTACTGTAACTTTCCTGAAGCTTTTTTTCCTCTACCCCCCCACCTTGTTTTTCCCTTTTCCCCAAACCTCTGTCTGGCTCTGTTTAACTATACAAGTTGAAATCTCGAACACAACAACCTTACGCATGCAAAGGCTTGTACCTGCACTGCAGCAAGTTGCTTCAGTCCATGCACAATTTATACTACTCTTGGATCCTTTACTAAAAAAACACCACTATGCATGTACCAACACTAATTCTATTTGCAATAGTACATGTGGTGCCATTTTTCATAACAATGACTTCATCCCCTGCTGTTACCACTAATAATAACAACAGTACAAGTAACAGAAGAAGCAATGATATTAAAGGTATCCTACCAGTGCAGTCTGGGGGTTGTCCTGTCCATGTCCCATTTGTTGTGCAGTGCCTGGTGGTCAGGCCTGATGTTTTGAAGCCGTCCCAGCATGCATAAGCAACTGAGCTGCCAAAGGTGATGCCATCACTGAAGACAATTCTGCTGTGTGCTGGGGTGCCAGGGTTACCACACGATACAGCTGAGGATTGAGGAAATATTAAACAGCGGGGATTAATCATAGTGATAATATCAGTGGGAGCAATGTTGTCTCGCTGTCACTCAAGGCTGATCAGTGGTGGCTGCAATAATGAGCGTATCACTGAAGTCAGCTGGAAATAACATAAAATATGTCCTTCAGGTAGTGAGGCAGATTAATAACTAAAAGGTGTTGGATTGATTCCCAGCTCTGATTGGCAGCTGTAGAGTATTCCAGTTGTGTGCTAGAGGCTGCTAATACATCTACAGCACCCATTATAACTGCCAAATTGCCACTGAACAAAGCACAGAGCCTTAAACTGCTCCAATAACAGTTGTTGCCTGGTTCTGCCTGTATGCCACAGTGTTCTAAATAAGATTGTCATGGCCTATACAATGCACTGTTAGAATCTTAGGGGTTCCCTTTCGTTCTTGTGGAACAAGTTTTCCTTGGGAAGTCAAGGCTAGGATCTTTATCCATTCTTAGCTCTCCTTCGTTTAGAACCACTACTGGTCTGGTAAATTGTAAGACTTGGACAACACAAGAATGCAGATGGCAAGGGACTACGTCTCTGGTCCAAACTAGTGATCCATCGATCTTTAGTTTGCAGGCACAGCACATTAATAGAAGAGACAGGAATTACCGACCAACCAGCACACTCCACTAATAAGATCATGACAACTGACGGCCTTTAACAATCAAACACCTATTGATGGGATCCATTAGTTAGAGCTCTTGAAAGCTCTGTCCAAGAGTGTGTGTGACAGTGTGTGTAGGTGGAGCACACCATGCGTGTGTATGTCTACGGCAGCTTAGTGTTTGTGTCTGTGAGTGTTATCAGTATACATGCTGTGAGCAACAGTCTGTATATATATATGTGTGTGTGTGTGTGTGTGTGTGTGTGTGTGTGTGTGTGTGTGTGTGTGTGTGTGTGTGTGTGTGTGTATGGATTGCTTTGTCTTTGGTGTGTCAGTGATAGATGTCTCATCCTTTCTGAATCAGCTTTTAACCACTATTAGCTTAATGAAAAACAACTGTAGACAGACGTAAATAATTAGTGGTCCACAAACACAGACACTGGCACAGACGCAAAAGAGACACACACCTCGGAGGTAAGACTAGAGGGCTAGATTTTGATGTTAGTGATTCACATGAAGACAAACCAAGTTTCAAAAGAGTAGAAGTAAAATTCAGTATTTCATACAGTCTCAACAACAAACTGTCCACATAGTTGGACTACTGTTTAATGTTACTACAGTTTAGAGTCCTGCGTTTGACAGCTCTGTTTTTGGGGGAGGGTTTTCTTGTGTTAAAGGGTATTTCAACCTGGAGTCGACAGCGGCGAAACAAGCTACAATGTAAGATAATAGGGCAATTGTGAACAGTAATTTTAGCATCCTAAAATACACTTCATTCAAAGTCGACAGACACAAAATAAAACTATGAAAAGCCGTTTTGGGTTGTCTTTCCACTTTTCCAACCATCACAACTCTAATTTTGGTTGAAATAAATACATAGTTTACCGATTTACATGTGAAAATACGTTGGCTCTATACATGCTAAAAGTATTGTTATTTTACATGGGGTCTGGTGGGTTTAGCGCTAGCGACCTCAGAGCTGTTTCTCGTTAAACAGAAAGGTCTCAAAGAGGTTTTAAAAAGGTCTATCTCTGTAGGGATCCTTTCCATAATGTTAGAATATTAATCTGAGCCTGTCAGTGGCAAAACAAGCACTTTTAGTGGACCAAACTGACGCTGAACATTTGCCCCATAGGGTTAAATTTCAGCCCGGTCAATTTCAAAGATTGTTGTTCCTATCAGTCACTTACATACAAAAACATACGAAAATCGGTTCCAGGTTGAAAAACAAAAAACGGTAGTTACCCTTTAAAGAGTTTTATTTCCCCAAAAAATAAAATGCAATCTAAAAAATATTGATTGCTGGCATGCAGGATAATCACATTGTGGGTTTCTATTAACATTCTGAAATATAAACAAAATTTAATAATTCTAAGTAGTTATGTTCCACAGACTGGCATTAACTTTTTATATAAATGGGCAGATGAAAATTATTTAACAAAATATATGGCATTTTAGTATAAAACGGTTCAAACAAAAGATGCAATTTAGCAGTCAAATATATTGTTTAACATTAAATATAATGTTTTAAGTTTTTCAGTATTCTATAATTAGTATTACTGGTGGTGTTTTGGGACACAGCTACACATTAATATAGAAGAGTATACTAAAACATATGACTCACTCTTCTTCCCCATATCAACTTAAATTACTGCTAGAACAACTCATCTATCTAAAATCAGCGTCAGAGTAGAATGAATTGAATGTCAGCAGTGCTTTATTCGGCCTACCCAACATAGTTGGAAATAGGGAAGGTAACACAGGCAGCAGCTTAGTATTCCAGTGTCTACAGCACTATAGGGACCCACTTTAATTTCCCCTAAACCTCCATGGGTTTAAAGAGTGTCTTTGAAAATTGCTGTTGTATAGGACACACTTTATCACCACAGCACTGTGGAAGATCCAGCTTCGTCAGTTAGAAGTGGCACACTTCAATCCTTTGTATCTGGGCCACACGGATATAAACATGCACGCACACAAACTTAAATCTTTATATTTTTTGTACAATCTGCTACTTCCATAAACCGTTTACATTAAGTGAACTTTTGCTGTTGACAATTGTGAATTTTGTTTATTTTGTATTTTTTGTATGTATATATTTTTTATTTAATTATATACTTACTTCAACTGTGTATAAGCAATGTGTAAGCTTTGCTCAACTGGCCGGGGACTACAGCTGGAAATTAGCCGTAGAGGTTAAAGCTGCTCCTTTTACTGTACAGTTAATTAAAGGGGAGTGTCCACGACATTATAAACTATTAAACTAAACTAAATTAAACTAAACTAAGCATACAAAATATACATATAATATACAGTGTACAATGTATGTAATGTGCTTTAACCTATATGTTTGATAATGGATTAGTTGCTTATTGTCACCAGCATGCCAAGTAGCCTGGTGCTACTGTATTCTCCAAAGCAAAGATTAACAAAGAGTAACCTCAAATGAGACAGGGTATCAAAATGTATGATGGTTTCTAAACATACAGTTCAGCAAATGTAATGTTGTCAAAATTAAACCTAATTCACACAGGGGCATCACAGTCCCTTATATAAGGCAAGCAGCAGTTTTGTTAACTACAAAACAATCAATAAAGAGTTTTGACTTGAGAAAAAATTCACTGCTTTGACAATCAATACCAAGTGATATGATGGAATTAATAATGTAATTGCTGAAAAATAAAGGTGATTTGTTTTCTGTTTGTGTGAGTGTGAGTTGCAGTCTAGGAGTCTAGTGACTTTTGTTCCATCTTTCATTAGAGTCAAATTTTCACGTAGCCACTTAAGTCAAATAAAGTCTTTGCCACGCTTCCCCACCTTGACAGACAGGCTGTGTGCCGCTCCAGGTGCTGTTGTGAAGGCAGGTCCTTTCGGTTGAGCCAATCGGATTATATCCCGCCTCGCAGCTGAAACGCAGCAGGCTCTTGGTTTTAAATTCTTCCCCGCCTAGACGGGCACCGTGGGGAGGCATCCCTGGGTCTCCACAGATTCCTGGACTTACACCTATAACGAAAAAAGAGACATTAAGTTAATGTACCAAGTATACACAAACAGCAACACAGGTCCACACACCATTGAAGCAACTAAGGACCCCACACAGTCCTGAACTGATGAGATCCAAACATAGAAACACACGTAACCACATGCAAGGAAAATCCCAATACACTCAATACAGTTAATGTGAAACCACAGCTGCATTCATGTGATGTCCATTAGTCTCCCAATAGGTTTTAGTGATTTTATGTAAGTAAACGGTAAAACACAGAGCGAGAGGTTGTCTCTCACTGGGGCCATGATGCTAGCAATATAATGTAGGCATGCATTCACACTACAGGTCAACAAAATCAACTAAAAAGCATTTTTGTCATCATGCTCAATATTTTGTCTACTCAGTCTTTCATATACAGTGACACTGAAATACACATGTACATACCCACACACACAAACTTTGTAGAACTGAACTTTGTGTTTAGGCTATACCAAATTGTTCTAGCATTAAAAGCACTGAGCGTGTCACAATTTTAGCAGCTTAAATTCCATCGGTAGGGATTTGTGAGTTTAACAGGGTACAGCTCCAAATGCAGCGCCTTGCATCTCAATGAGGTCTTCAGCTGCAGGATGGATTCTGCCCTGCTGAGCGTTCTGTTTTGAGGCCAGCAGAGTAAGCTTATTGCATTTCAGCTATTGAGACAGTTGATGCTGAGTTTGGAAATGATCAGTTGCAGTGTTGTTGTGTTGTAGTGTTGTGGGATCTGCGTAAGCCTACTGTAGAGCAGCACTTACAACCTGAGGAGTAAACCAGGATTCTTCCACCTTATTTCTCCTGCCTGTTTCTTACACATGCAGCTCAAGCCGTTACATACAGTACAGTATGCTTATACTAGTAATGATTATATTTATTTCTCTGTATTGTAAATGAATTGATTGCTCTGGCAATATTTATTTTATTTAACCTTTATTTAACTAAGAGAAAAACATCTCTTTCAAGAGCATCTTGGCCAAGACGGGCACACTGTTGCAGACACAAAAACAAAACACACACAAACAATTTAAAGTGCTCATATTACGCTCTTTTTTAGGTTCATTATTGTATTTAAAGGTTGTACCTGAATAGGTTTATGTGGTTTAATTTTCAAAAAACACTATCTTTTTGTTGTACTGCACACTGCTGCAGCTCCTCTTTTCACCCTGTGTGTTTTAGCTACAGAGTGAGGCATCACACTTCTACTCCATCTTTGTTGGGAGTCACACATGCGCAGTAGCTAGGTAAGCACTACTAGCTAGTCAGTTGCAGAGTATGAGGGCATGCCTAGCAGCTATGTGAGCATTATAACGTGTGTTACAAAGTGACGAGCATTTGTCACGGAAGTAAAGGCTGGACTACAATGGAGTTGTTTGAAGCAGTTTGTGGACAGTGTTTTCTGTGGAAGATGGTATGTCCCTTTGGGGTGGACTTTGGGCTTTTTCACTTTGTAAACCTATAACGTGCACAAAATGTGGTGGTAATGGCATAGTGGATATGACACAAGCCTTTGGCGACCTCTGATATATAGCAATTGTAAGTCGCTTTGGATAAAAGCGTCAGCTCAATGACATGTAAGGCAATGTAATGTAAAAAGATACAGTACAGGCCAAAAGTTTGGACACACCTTCTCATTCAATGCGTTTCCTTTTTATTTTCATGACTATTTACATTGTAGATTCTCACTGAAGGCATCAAAACTATGAATGAACACATATGGAATTATTTTCTTAACAAAAAAGTGTGAAATAACTGAAAACATGTCTTATATTTTAGATTCTTCAAAGTAGCCACCCTTTGCTTTTTTATTAATAAGGGAAAAAATTCCACTAATTAACCCTGACAAAGCACACCTGTGAAGTGAAAACCATTTCAGGTGACTACCTCATGAAGCTCATTGAGAGAACACCAAGGGTTTGCAGAGTTATCAAAAAAAGCAAAGGGTGGCTACTTTGAAGAATCTAAAATATAAGACATGTTTTCAGTTATTTCACACTTTTTTGTTAAGCACATAATTCAATATGTGTTCATTCATAGTTTTGATGCCTTAAGTGAGAATCTACAATGTAAATAGTCATGAAAATAAAGAAACACATTGAATGAGAAGGTGTGTCCAAACTTTTGGCCTGTACTGTATATAACACAATAAATAAAAGGGGAAAAGCCAAAAAGCATAAAATGAGCACTTTAAAATGAAAACCAAAGAACAAAATAAAGAATAATAAAATATCAATCAGTCATTAACATCAGCGATCAATCAATCTAAACATCTACATCCAGATGTGCCTGCCTCCAAGTCCTTTAAAATCACTTTAAATGCATCTAGAGAGACCAGCTCCCGAAGATTCAGGTTATTTTGCAACTGATTCCAAGCAGTGGGAGCAGCATACTTAAATGTCATATTTTTCACAATTAAGTCCTGGCTTTAGGGACAGATAGTAGGAATAGGTTCTGGGAGCGAAGACAATAACCTCCCATAACTATTTTGAAGGATGTAGATCTGTAGGTAAGATGAAAGCAGACTATGCCAATGGTTAAGTCTACGGGTGGACAAGGCAGACCATCCGACCCTTGCATGGAAAGGTGAGAAAGGGCTTTAAAATTTGTAGTCAATCTCAGTGCTTCATGGTACAGCAAAGATGTTAAGGTGGCGGAAAAAATCTCGTTTGGCCTTGAAGGAAAAGCAAGACTTGTTTCTTAAATTTATTTTTGAAGAGCAAAGAGAATGCCATGTGCAAAGAAGGGCAGCATGGTCATAGAGTGGCTAGTTTTCAGTAAGCTGTAAAGTAGGTAAATATAATCAAATATACATACAGTTTGTTAGTAAAAAGTTAACTGATTTAAAATTATAATGTTTATTCTGGTATGTTATGTTATTTGTGTAGTGGCCTAGTTGAAAGTCTTCCACTGTAATCTGAATACAGTACATTATAACCACTGATCTAACATCAAAAGCAAATCCAGTCGAAGAAGTAAGTGCTATATGGAAATCTGAAATACACAGGGACTCTGACTGTCAATCAAATATACCTGTCAGTTGTAGTTAGTACCTGCTATTGTCATATAGCACAGTGTAAGCTACAGACGGCAGTATTCAGTATGTATGCTGGAGCAGCAACACACACTGAAGACATCTTCATACTGATTGGACTGTGTGATATGACTCACTCTTATTGCACCAGATGGGATAAGACTATTTTTGACAGCTGAACCAATTTTCTTTTTTGCTCACTAACTAAACAGGTTTCATTCCTCAGTTTACTGAAGTCACAGAGTTTCCTTTTATTTTAAGTGGGTTCTTGTTCTGGTTTATTTTAACAAACTTCATCCAAAAAGCATTTATTGTAATCTCATGATACACATTTCCCTGTTGGCAGTCTCAATGTAGATGCTGGTGATTTCAATGGTTGTGATTGCTGGATTACTGCTTTAGATTTAAAAAACTGAGCCAACAATCCTCCTGTTTTGAACAGCATATATGCAAATGCATGACAGGGTAACAGACTTATCTACACTCTGTTAGTCTACCAGCTGAAGACCACTTCAGCTTCAACTTCATGCTTCTTTATCGACCAGTGTGCCTTTACCAGTGCAGTATGGGGGCGGTCCACTCCATGTGCCATCCTCCAGACAGTGGCGGGTAGCGTTGCCCACCAGCACCCCTCCAGGCAGACATGAGTACTGCAGTACTGAACCGTATGTCCAACTGTTGGTTCCAGATACTACTGTATTAGGGGGTACACCTGGGTCACCGCAGGAAATAGCTACAGAAACAGTGGGAGATTGAAAGAGAAAGCTTTAGTGTGTGTTTGTGTTTGTGTTTGTGTATGTGTATGTGTATGTCATGTGTGTGTGTGTGCGTGTGTGTGTGTTAAAGTACACACACAGAAAATAAAGAAAGAAAGAAAAAAAGAGGGTTCTATACACTACATCTGAGTTTCTTTTAAATAATAATTTACAAGACATTTATTTAGCAAATGTGTTATGAACTTTAATATTACACAGAAGGTTTCATTTGCTTAACCCCCTTTTTGGCATTTTTTCAAAAGCTGGAATCAAACTGAGGATAGTTTGGTTATGTGGTATGTGCCTTAACCATTAGCTGCACCCCTTTTTTTGCCTTTTGTAATTTTGCAATATAACTTATACATACACACATGATTATACAGAACCCATACTGCTTTGCTTACACTGTATGGCAGTATTAGTCATCCCAGTAAAGCTCATTCTTTACAAGTTTAATTGAAATGCCTGAGAGAGAACCAATAACTTATCTCAAATAACTTATCTGTGTAAAAAACTAGTAGAAACCGTTCCATAGTGTCAAACATCAGTGACATCAGTGAAACAATTCTTCTAGTTTTTTCTTCAATTTAGGAAAAATCTATGTTTTACAGAGCACATGGTTCTGGAGGACACAGATATGAAACTGCTCTTGATTTTCTATTTCTGCCAAATGACCTCAAAGGTCCTCCGATATCTCCCCTTACTCCCAGATTGTATTACTCCATCCTCTCCTTGCCCCTCAGTCATCACCCCTCTCCCCCCAATTTTCCGATAAGACCTTGTTTCTTAAATGTAATGCTCGATGCACAGACACAAGCATCTCACCAGCATCTGCCCCTCTCTTCCTCTCTGTCTGGTTCCCCGTCTCTACCTCTCTGTTACTGTCCTTGTTCTGTGGCCCTGTTCGCCTCCCTGTGCTTTTCTCTCAATCTCAGAATCCGCCTCCTTCTGCTCTCTAGTTAAATCTCTGTTTCTATCGGCCATGGTAGCTCTCTGACAAGAAAGCCTATTGCCCGAGTAGACACATGCATACCTTTTTTTCCGTACACATGTTCAAACCTTTAAGCATCTTTCATTCATACTCTTGCCCTCTTTTTATGATTACTTTCCACCCATTTTTTCTGTTGAACCCTCTCTTATTCTCTCAGTTTCTCATTCGCTCCTCATCTTCCTCCCAGTGGCTCTTCAAGCCATTTCACTCCTCAAATGGCTTTTCCTGACAAATACAAAGAAAAATAAATACAAAACCACCTGCTTATGACTACCTGTGTTCAGCACGAAAAACTTTTGTAGACATTGTTTTTTGCAGAATTCCAAAAACTTGTAGCCTGTTCGCAATAGGACAAACTTTTCATTGTAGGCCTGTGAATGCCCATCTATTGCTTTTTCTGTCTCTGCTTCTGTCTCATTTGTCTCCTAAACTTGTATGGACATTGTTTCACTCAACACAAAAAAGTCTATACTTCCTGTATTTTGTCCATCCATACCTAGGCAGCGAGGGATTGGTCGGTCCGCCCGTCCATCATGCTGGCATGTGAGGAGCGCAGAGCCCAGGAGGTAGAAGCCACGTTTACAGTGGATTGCCACAGTTACACCATAGCTGAAGACTTCTGGGTAACGTTGGCCAGACTGGCGCACACCATTCTCCACGTGACCGGGGTCAGAACAGTTTACCACTGCAGAAGAGAGCAGTATACACTGTTAGAACCTGTTTAAATAGTTCTTATAGATGGGAATGTTTCTTCACTTGTGGTTCACATAGATATAGCAGGATATAGATTGTACTAATGCAACTAGTATTCAAATAAGAAAAGAAGAGAAAAGAAGGGAAGCGTTAAACTTCAAAAATCTTACTTCATTTGGAATAACAATTATTTGGAGGCCCATAACAGCTAAATTACATAGCTGTGTCCGAAATCACTCAGTCATTCACTACTTCCTATATAATATATAAGACAGTCAAAAGTTTACTTTTAAGTGAGCAGTAAATTGCCTCATCCTTGACAGGTGTACTGTCCCCTGACTGTAATTTTTGCATCTGTAAAGTGCAATAATATTGCATTATGGGATTGTTAGCGGAACGTAATTGATATGCCATTGTCTGTATGTTATTTCCATTCCATTGTGGGAATTCTTGAGGACACTATTTATTGCATACATTTAAAACTCAGAAGGGCACACTTAGGGCACTATAATGAGCGCTGTGTAAATATAGTGCAATATACAGTAAATAGTGAGTGATTTCAGGCACAGATAAATTAACCGAGTCGAACATGATGGAGCAAAAACTTTACAGAACAACTACCAGAAAGCAGGACACAGTTGGATAATTTTAGGGTACTAAACCCTGAATCACAGTGTTACAAATTCAGATTATCTTTGTTGCGCTGGTTCTGGTCTTCTCTAAACTGCTCTTTTGTCACACCCCGCTCTGTTTTCTGAAGTTCTTTGTTCTCTATCCTCTCCACTGGTCCCTTCTACTCTGCTCTGTTCTCTGGGTGGATGCCAGTCCAATAAGATGTTTTATTTTCCACATATCACAGTGGAGACTGACATTCACTCAAATTCAAGTCCATGGGGGACATAGATATGTGTGTGTGTGTGTGTGTGTGTGTGTGTGTGTGTGTGTGTGTGTGTGTGTGTGTGTGTGTGTGTGTGTGTGTGTGTGTGTGTGTGTGTGTGTGTGGCACCCTATGGGAACAAAGAAAGTTTCAGTCTCATAATTGACAGCTGCTGCTGGGAGGGAGAGAGGAGAGAAAGGGATAAAATGGAAAAAGTGAGGGAGATAGAAAAAGCAAGCAAGGGAGGATGAATCCCCTCAATAGAAAACCCATGTGAACAACTACTTTGAATCGATCTGCTCTCATGGCTGGGCGGAATGCCTGTGTGTGCGTGTTTTAGTATATCATAACTGTTACACTACCGGAGGTCTGGGGAGGCTTGTAGCAAAAAAATATGCATGGTTAGCAGAGTAGAAGAATGTGTCTCTGGACATGTACCCAGCTATGTGAGCGCACATATGAATTTGTTAGTCTATTTAGAGACACACCACACTGATTGTGGCTCAACATAGCTCAATGCTAAGTGTTTGTTTACGCTAAAATTATTCAGTTCTCAAATGTACAGTCTGCTGGCAGCAGAGTTGGCAACAAATGTTCCAGTTGACATACTGTAGCTAGAAGCAAATCGGGCCAACAAATAATGAAAACATACTGACCATCGAAAATGCATGGCTTTATGATGACCTTTTACTCCACAACTGCTAGGATCTGAGGAGGTGGCAACGTCAGTTAAACTATGTCATCTTATTAAAATCATTTGAAACAAAGGTGAACGCCCCGGAAACATCCACTACAGTCATCATTAACATATACCAAAGGTGAAACTCAAGAACAACCAACGCCATCTTTCTTGTATGCACTCTAATCTGAAGAGCTGGTTCAACTAAAGCATTTACAGGGATGTACAGGAGTATAAATCTGTAACTCTGTGTTCATATATGTGTTTTTGACCTTTGCAGACGGGAAGGGGGCTGCTCCACTGTCCGTTGAGTCGGCACTGAGCTCGAGAATTTCCACTGAGGATGTAACCTCTGTTACAGGTGAAGTTGACAACATCATTGAGGTTGAACTCGCTGCCATTAGTCCGCCCGTTGCCTGGGTTGCCAGGGTGACCACAAGTGATAGCTGAGGGAGTATAGAGAAGTATGATGAGAAATTTGAGGTGTGGAAAAAATATTATATGCAGCATTGTGCTATTTTCCGCTTGATATTTTGGGATATTTTCAAGTTTTTGTAGGGAACATATAGATGCTGCAGAGATAGTCATTGAAATAACAATTTTAACCCAGAAAGGCCTAAAATGTGTGACTTCTTTCAAGATTTTCTTTTTAATGGATTTAATTAATAAAGGATAATCCTTTCAGCTTCTCACATTAACTGAAAAAGTATTAAATCACCATTCCATAAAGATGAACTACAATGCTTTTGGTATCATAAAGAACTTACGGACGCAAACGGGTGTTGTTCCAGACCACCGATGGTCTTGCTGACAGATCCTGACTGATGTGCCGATTAGGCGATATCCTAACATGCACTGGTACACCACTGTGTCCCGGTAACTAGAGCCATCTCCACTAATGTGCCCATTGACTATAGGATCTGGAGAGTCACAGTGACCAGCTACGGGAGACAAAATGATAGAGATTAATGCAGTATAAAGAAAAACAACTTAAAGTCACTTTCCTTATCTTTGGCTTTAAAGTCATCAGTGCTGGTTCAATGTTCCCATAGCTACGACCTTAAAACACCTACTCTGGCTCAATATCCCCAACAGTTAGATGGCCAAACAATGTACTGTATAGGAGCTGTCTAAATACTGAAAGATTTCTCTGTGTTCTCTAAGTGGCCTTGGAGTACCACATGCTTTCATGATTTATTAAAACTTGAGCACATAAATTGCAGGACACATCTTGAGAGCTTAGGTGTGGAGAATCATTGAATTGTATTCAACACCATTTCAACTATTAAGAGACCAATCATCCGCTTTTCACAGTCAACCCTCGCTTAATGTTTCTGTGCATCATGAAGTCGATGACTACGGCTCAATACTTATTGATGTATTTGGAATTTAATAATTTTTTTCACATACACTTTCTCGAATCATGATTAATGCTGTGAGAACATTGATTATTTAGCAAAACTCATTGGAGATTACTGTTGATGTAATGCAGATATTTCTACCACTTTTCCAAACACCATCTACTCAAAATCATTATCAACAGATGTCTGATTTTATAAAACCACTAGGATATAAAAGTGTTTTTTTAATCATAAGTACTAAAACTGTTTATAGCAGTAAATGTGTAATCAATATTTGTGCCTTCCTGAATACAAAGAGGAATGTGTAATAATGCATGTTACACACAGCAAATTATGGCCTTTCCAAATTGTGAGTAACATATGTTTTGTTAACTTTAAAGATACACATTTCTTCTAATAATTATAAAAAATTAAACTTCATAATAGGAATGTGGAACTCATAACACAACTCATGAAAATAATTGACATTAGAAAAATAAAAAAACATGTCAGCATGAGACTAATATAAAAATACAAAACCTCAAGGGAAGGGACTTCACAAAGCTTAATTACAATCACACTACATGATCATTTTAAATAAAATCAGAACATTTTATCACTTGTAATAAACATTCTGATGTGAACTTTTTCGATACTAAACTTAAGTGCATATACAGCCCGTGTTGACAAAGGCAGCAAAGCTAACTGGCATTTAGCCACATACAATCCACATTTGTAGCAGTGATTAAATTGTGATTTAGTGACTTCAACTTTAAACTCTTCTTAGATCAACTTTAAGGTATGTCTTGCCTACCCTCGTTAGCATCCAAATCTCAGAATAACAATGTGAAGGTGAACATGCCTTGATTTACAGTATCCATTCATCACATAAAAAGTGAATTCTGCATGAGGCTTCTTATTCAGGCATGCAACTCCAAGGCTGAATCACTGTGGAATAGTGTGTATGGAAAATCAGGATTAATCATCTCTGGCCAGTGCTTACTGAAGGTGTAAATCAAACCCTTAATGTATTAAGTAATAAATGTTTCAGTAGTAGATCATTTGAGTTACTGAGGCATGTGCATAGTTTATCTTACTTTTTGCTGGTCTAATTTCCATGGACCTTACCTAGACACCTGTAGTAATTTCATGTACTAATAAAGCTTGGGTGTAAAATTTATATGTTCATACATTCCATTAGATAGTAAGTCCATACAAAAAGTCCATGACACAAATCCTACGCACAGCTTAGCCCTCTCTACACAAGCTGAGCAAGATAAAGTGATACCACTGCTTAAGGCAAACATATAGACAGACTCTCATCACATTGTATGCCTTTTTATTTTGTACATATTGGCCTTTAAATTGGTCTTGGGTGCTATATTGTGTAAGATTGAAAATACAGCCAGTCTAACTGTTGATACCAAGCACTAATCAGACTGGATTTTACATAGAAATGTAAAACACTTACAAAAAATTATACAACAGATCATTAATCAAAGGCTTGGATAAGTCCTACTCTAAATGTGCCCCCATCTTCTGTTTTTTTTTTTGAATCACACCATTCAACCTGCTGGATTAACTTTAATTATTGATCAGATTGTTAATTTTTATGCACATGGGACAGACCTCAACACAATGTACATCCTATCACATGTAATGGACCTTACCTAGACACCTGGTCTCTGTACCACTCCACAGCCCGTTAGCACCGCACTCTCTGACATGTGACCCCACCAGTGTGTAACCATGGTTACATACAAAGATTGCAGTTGCTCCGAATGTGGTCAACGTCCCCAGTTTGGTCCCAAAGGGTGGAGAAGGAAGCTCACCACAGGAGATGACTAAATAATAAAATAAATATGATTATTTCATGTTGTTACAGAAAGACACTGAAAATTAGGTATTACTTACACATAACATTATGGGGCAACTGGTACGGTTATAGTTTAAGTGGGTGATGTTTCCAAGTCTTCATAATGTAACTGTGTTACTGCAGGTAAGATGACACTATGGGCTAGATTTATCAAGCCACTTGCGCCTGTTTCCAGGCGCTAATTGGTCGCAAAGACGGACGTAACCGATGCGGGCTATTTACAAACAGGGCCACTTGGGTAAAATCGCAGATTGTCTGCCACATGAGCGAGAAGAGACAAGTTGCGCTTTCAATATGCGTTCGTGGGAGGGTCGTGGGGAAAGTGGGAGTTCCACCCAAAAAGGTGGGAGGATAAGCGCGAAAGTGCACCTAATTATATATATTCCCGGGTATTTACAAAGACTGTCAGTAAGGGCCTCTATTCTGCGGGGAAATTCTCCGCCTCTTTAAACCAGCCGCGGTCGAGTTTCCTCGTGAACCTTTGTGCCGCTGGTGAAATGGCAACAGTAATTTGAGCAAGACGAAGACATAGGCGAGGCTGAAAATATTTTTAACAGAAGAATCACACTTTGTCAGTGAACACAACATCATTTAGCGTTACAGATCAAGCAGCCATGCAATATTAGAGTTACTGGAAGAAATCAAAGATGAAATTGAATCTCCCACTCAGCGTTCACATCCCATTCCAGCAGTTGTTAAACTCCTCGCTACATTACAAATATTGGCATCAGGATCATTTCAAACAGTCATAGCATCAGCTGTGGGAATATCGCAGTCTGCACTCAGCCGTATCATAGCACCAGTACCGCTTTGCTACAGCGCAATTTACGGTGTAGTGGGCGGAGAAAGACGCTGATTGCCTGATGGGTGTCAGGGTTGATAAATACTACGCAAACTGTGGAAGCATAGCGTGCGCTATTACCGAACTCGCATAAACGGACGCAGCGCAAACTGCGCTAGTGTTAGTAAATCTAGCCCTATAAGTAATCCTGAATTCAAACACTGTACATTTAGTTGTCCAATGCAATAACTGGCTAAATAAGATTTAGGTAAGAAAAAAGATTTTATGATTTTTTTTCTTCTTAAGCCTGTAGGATTTAGTTCTAAAATGTGACCGATGACTGGTCTGGCCCTAAAAAGGCCAGACTTAATCTGACTCAATTCTATGGTCACTGAATAGTGTTCGTTTACTGGTAGATCAGAGAAATAGACTCAAGATTCAAAATAAGACTCAAGATTCGTCCAGTTAAAGTTAATGACAAGCTTTAGTGAATGATATTGCAAAATACAAAAGCGTATGCATACGGATCAGATTACTTTAAGACAAAACAGCCTATCGCTAAAACCAAGCAGACAGACAGTGATTCCCCCAGCATCTGATGCCGGCTAACCCAGAACCCTAACTTTTTATCCATTTTCTCTGCTTCATTCGTGGTGCTGTTATCAGTTGGACGTAGTCCCGATCTTCTGGCTGCAGCCGGCTAACGATATGTAACACACTGTATGAAAACATGACCCTGAGTTCTCTCAATTTCCCCCAAAAAAAAAAAAAATACCCGCTGGGGGGCCCCCCCCCACCTGTATGTTTTTAATCTCCTACAAACTAAGGAGTTTCCTGAGAGCCAGGTCATCTTCATACTCTGTGTCACAAATCACGCGCTTGCAAAACACTGACCATTGTTGCCTCGTTCCCCCCCTGATCAGAGAAGACCTTTTTTTCTCAGGCAATAATCTCAGACTCCCTTTATAATGTTAAATCACTGTAAAACCAGATGGCCTCTCATAACTTAGAGACACTGTTTTCAAACCACTGGCCAACTTAAAGAATATACACTTCTGTTACATTGCCAAATCCCTTGAGCTGCTGCAGTTTTAGGTAGGTCAACTCAAATACTGGATCATGAAATAATAAAGAAATACAATGAAAATGTAGCAAAATAAAGTTTGAAACCACTGGTCTAATGTAAGAGAGATTTAAATTTCTTTTATAATTTTTTAAACTTTTCAAGTCCATTTCACTTGAACGGCATGTCATATATTATGCAAGCCTATTGGAAAGTTTTCAAAGTCACAATGCTCTCTTACAACTTCCCTTCATGAAAAAAGCAGCAAAGGCACATTGCATAGCAACACTATTTAAAAATCCAATCTTCCACTATTGCCCGCATATACCCCACATTTAGGAAGCACAGGCTGCATCTGTTTAAAATAGTTATCACAGTCCCAAGACAATGTGCAGTGGTAAAGACACACCTGGTAACTAATTTAAAAATAAGTAGTAAGGGAAATGGATAAACATACGGCGTATTAGGGCCATTGTAGGAAAACAATAATAATTACAGAGCCGGAGGAGGAGGGGGTAATATTTTGAGATTAAAGTCGTACCTTTACGAGAAAAAAAACTTGGATATTCTCTGAGATTAAAGTTGTAAATTTACGAGAAAAAAACTCTGATATTCTCTGAGATTGGATTGGTAATTTTGCAAGAAAAAAACTCATACATTTCATAATCACCAGCTTTCTGCTTATTATGCCTGCAGTTGATGACCTAATCAAATAATATACTGCAATCGGATTTAGCAATAAGGAAATACTCGTGACTTTAGCCCTGAATCACCATATTATTATAATAAACATTTGGACTTTAAAGAGTTTGGGCTGTTTTTAGTAGTTTTTGCTGGTGCTTTTCAACTGTTCTTTTCAACATGTAAATATCAATACTTGTGTTCTCTGCTGCCATTATTACTGTAAGGCCTTTCCTTTACATTGCTGACTGTCTTTCCAGCCATCTGAACGCAGCAGGTATCTGTTTCCTCTGCATCTCTAACTGGAGTGATGATGTCACTGTCAAGCCAATAAAGCATGGCAGATCCACTGGTTAGCCTACATTTTGTGCAAACAGCATCGGTTCTATAACCACAGATCCCCCCCCCGATCTGTTGAAAAAAGTTCACAATTCAACAGCTCCACGAAAAATTGTGAATCACTTAAAACTTCTCGCGGAATTTCCAAAAGTGAATATGGCACACTCCCAACGCACTTGGCAGGGTGCACCTGATTTGTCTGCACCGCTGGTAATAGAGTTACCATACCATAACACCTGAAAGTGGGTGGACAAAGATTCTGGTTGTCCCCCCGATTCCTGACCCAGTGTCTGGAACTACAACTCAATGGACAGATACGGATATCGCTAGTTCATCTACGGGCAATTAAAAAGGAATGTGTGTTACAGCAGGACAGAATAGGACAGATCATCACTGCAGGCATAATAACACATGGGAAGCAGCAGCGTCTATGGTGGGATGAGGTTGATCAAACCTTGCAAAGTGAAGCAACGTGGTTCCTTAACAAAAATACACTATTTCTCTGATTTTTTTTCTCGTAAATTTGTGACTTTAATCCCAGGGAATTTCTGAGTTTATTCTCACAAATAAACAACTTAAAAAAATGTAATTCTCTGAATATTACCCCCCTTCCCCGGCTCTGTAATAATTTTTTCGCCCTACAATAGCCCTAATACTGTTTAGTCGTAAAAAAAAAACACTCACACAGAAAGTAACTCCCTCTCAAGCTGTCCGTGTCCTACAATCAAACCTACTTGACGTGTGGCAGCAAGAATTAAACACTGCGATGCTTCCGCTTCACACAGAGAAATAACTTTCTCTGACTTTTCCTTAACTGTTTTGGCTTGTAACAGGGTGGGCACGCCATTTTTAATAACTCATTCATGACAGGTTGTGGCAGCAAATGCAATGCAGTTTTATTCTTTTGATAGTCTTTTTGTGTGCATGTGTTCCCTGCCCATGCAGTTGTGTCTATATGTGTGTGTGTGTTTGAGTGAGTGTATGAGGTTTCTTTTTTTATTCCCTCGGTTGATATGGTTTGTCTTCCCCATCCACGAAAGTTGTTGATATCAAAACCAACATCACAGAAGAAGTTAATAATGATCTGTGTGGGCGCTCAGTTGGTAGAGTGGGCGCCCATATATAGAGGTTTACTCCTCGCAGCGGGCCGGGGTTCGACTCCGACCTGTGGCCCTTTGCTGAATGTCATTCCCCTTCTCTCTCCCCTTTCATTTCTTCAGCTGTCCTGTCAATAAAGGCCTAAAAATGCCCCCAAAAAAATAATCTTTAAAAAAATATAATAATGATCTGTGCGATGTAGAGTACAAAGGACAGTGAAGCATTCCATATATGTGTATCAACCCAGTTTAAAAGGAATGTCTTATAATAAAATCCTAAGTAGACTCATAAATAAAGTTATATGTCATCCAGAGTGCCGAGGGAGGTGAACAAAAACAAAACATAATATCATAGTAGAGTTTTATTATCTTGTTCAGAGGGGAAGAGGTCAGATGATTTGAGAGTAGCAGTTGAGATTTCTTTTTCACAGGATAGTCACGATGGTGTTCATGTTATTATTAATACTTACTTTTGCATGTAGCTAGGTCATCCGACCCCTCCCAGGTTCCGTTGGCAAGGCAGCGAAGAGTCCGATGCCCCACGCCTAAATAGTACCCTGTTGAGCATTCCAGCATCACCATAGAACCAAACTCTCCCAACCTACCAGTGAGCAGGCGGGAGGTCATATGATCTGACAAGGTGCCCTCAATGCTGGGGCAGTGGATGGCTGGAAAATAAAATTTAATCTAATTACAATTAAATGAAACATTCAATAAAGGTTTTCAAGCTTCTTTTGGATCCTTAACCATAAGCTGTTTCCTGCCATATGGTTTTAGTTTACATACATGCCAACACTAAATAGCACCTGAACCTCTATAATCTATACATCATACATTATAAATTATATAAATCTATAATCTTATACTGTATGTGATGCCACCAGAATTTATTTATACATTTTCAGAATGAAAACTGGATTTTTACTTTTGACCTTGGGAACAGTAGTTTCATAAAAGAAAATAGTAACTCAAGATCCACTTCCTAGCTTTTTCCAGAGCTTTCAACTGCCTGTCATGGTCTTCCTTAGTTGTCATGTCATGAAAACAGCATGACAACCATGAAAACTGAGCAAACTCCACTCCGTCCACTGAGGAAGACATAGCTGAGGAAATAGCTATTAAGTGGACCTTAATTGTTTACGATTTTTGTCAACTTACGTAGGCATCTGGGGGCTGAGGCAGCGTTACTCCAGCTGCCATCCTCCAAACACACGGCTGTCATTTGAGCACCAGGATCAAGGTGGAAACCATAGTTACAGTGGTAGGTGACATGGCTACCAACGGTGTACTGGTTAGCATGGAAGCTGCCATTACCCGGCAACTGAGGGATTCCACATGAGACAGCTGCCACATCACAAAGAGAAAGTGTCCAAAGGGAATCCTTCTCAAACTGCACCATTTTTATGTTTGTCAACTTTTTTAAAGAATGTGTTTAAAATGTTACCTTGACAAAAAGGTGGTGGTGTATCCCACTGGAAAAGCCCATTGGGGTGGAGACTGCAAGTGGTATTGCTTGAGCCTATCATACGGTAACCACGGTTACAATAGAACTGAAGTCTGCTACCCGGACGGAGTTTGGTTCGGTTGACCACGCCACCATTCACTGGAGGATCATTAATGCTGCAGTAGGCAGCTTGAGAAATATAGATACAAAGAATCAAATCAAACTGTGAACAAGTTACTAACACAAACAGAATTCTCGAAAACTGGTAGCAAATAATAATGCAATGTCTGTGTCTTCTGTGTAAAAGCATAACTGCTAGAGCATAGAGAACAATCTAAACATTCAGCAGAACACCCCACAATGAGCCACCTGGCTCTCCCTTTCCTGTCCGATGTGGTCATTTCTCCACCTGGTCTTGGCTCTTCTCCCTTTTGGCTTCACATAGGTGGAATGACTTTGCCACTCCAGTCAGGACAATAGAATCACTGTAATTTTCCTTTTCATCCATAAACTTTCATTCCAAGAAGTATCTTATGTCTCCCTCTCCCCAATGAGTCATATGGCCTCTCTTTTGCTCACTCTATCGGCTCAAAAAATCTAAAATATGTTCTATCGGCAACACAAATTTTATATCTTATCATTCCATTTTTCTCTAACATGATCATTCTGTGGTCGCAGGAATATTCAGTGAGGGGATGAAGGTGCAGTCCTTCCGTTCCTTACTACTGAATGTTGATAATTCTAATAAACAGACATGAACTGGCTTGTTGAGGCAGTTTCATCTGAATGCCAGGTCTCAACTATAAATTGCTGTTCTCTGTATAGCTGCCGTTGTCAGGGCAATACAACACCATGGGGAAAAGACAACACTATTACTTCAGGCCATTGTGCTGATAAAACCCACAGACTAAAATATATCACATATTTCTTTCAGTATAGAGAGCCAAGAGACCGGCTCACTCCTCTCAAGTCCAAACAGGATCAGTGTCACTGTAAATTGTATTTTCTATTACTGAAATTGGTGCTCATCTTTAACAAACTCTCCACAAGTTAAAAACCATGATGAAGGGGACAGGTGAAAAACCTCTCAACCAGAATCAAACAAAGCAAATGATCAGAACACCACAGTGTTGGCAAGAACCTGCAGATAGATAGAGATACTACACTCAATCTGAAACAAATTGTCAAATTAACAAAGTGGACTCTTAATTAGCCTTCTAAATGATCATGGCTTAGGTACAGTACCTACATCCTTGATGCATCAATTCATTTTCATGATAAGAAAGGCGTTGGGGGTTAGCTATTGGAGCCAAATCACTTCAGCTAACATTAGTCAAAGCTTTGTCAACACATCAGGATGGGTACAATTTAAATTCAAATGTGTGCGAAAGCAGAGATAATGCAGAGGAGACAACTTTTTGACATGGTAGGACACTCATTTTCTCAAAAGAAAAATCTGTAGCTTTCCTCCCTGACATTCAAGTAATGCACATAATTGCACATAACTTAAACTGAAAAAATATGTTGATAGATACAGACTGACAAGTAAACAGACATCTTGAAGCTTTTAAATGGATAGAGCGATAACTTGTGTTTGATTTTGCTGATATTATTCTCTAATGATAACATAACCAGCTGATTATAAACAGAGTGACGAACAAAATGATTCATACAAAATGAAAGATATTATATGTACCTGAGTATCGTATCTTGAATCCTCTCTTGTTGGTTGCATGGTCAGTGGACCATCGTAGGTAGAGCTGGTTTGTTTTAGATGTGAAGTTTAGCTGAGATGAGTGGTTACCACTGAGAGCAACAAGCAAAGGGCTCTGCCCTGAGGATCCTAGAGAAACAAATGAATGACATTTCAGAACCGTTGTGTGTACAGTATATGGTATATTTGTATGTTCTTATGTATAGACATGCATGTACAATATGTCATTTTGTTTAGTGGTCTGTGTGTGTTGGGGGAAATTACTTTTTCACGTCTGTATCAGTAAATTTACAAATTCCAATCATCTTACAATCTCAAGAATATTAACCTAACCTAAGCTGGAGATGAACAACAAGCTGCAGTCAGACAGTGTTTTATTGTTGCTGAGATATGCAGCACATGATGGTGACAGCATCATTAAGTTGCTAAATACCTCCAAATTACTTGTGGTACATAATTCTGATTGAAGTATATTGTTTAGTTCCATCTCAACTTTATAGACCACAACTCTCCACCTGTGCTAATGTCTGTTTGAACTTGGCAGTGGATGGAGCCCGAAGTAAGTTCAGAAACAACTCTAGTCACAGCCGCCTACGCCACAATGATGCCATTGATGTCTGCAACATCAAACGCAGCTACAGTCTGTTTAGCACCAGGCAAGATAAATACAAGAGCTAAGCAGGATACACATATTAGTAGCATATATGCTCATCCCTGCTTGTGGATTCCAATACAAATCACATATTTCAAAAGCTAGTGAGATATTATTTAAGTTTTGATGGCTTGTTATGATGGTTACTGTTTTACAAACTAAGATGTGGGTACTAGCAAATATCCAAACAAAACACTGTTAGTTGTCACTGGTTTTATAAAGTTATAAAACAATATGTAATGTCAATAAAATTAATAAACAAAAAGAAGAAAGTTACATTCCACACACACACACACACACACACACACTAGAGGTGTTGAAATTAATAAAATAATCGATGCATCGAATCGTGGACATGGACGATGCTGCATCGATAATCGTCAGGCTCATAATCGATTATTTCTGTTTACAATTTAATGTAGGCCTAACAACATTTCTGTTTACATATTCTGTTATGTTTTGCACATTCAAGTGCCATGTGCTCAGTGCTATAGTTTTATGTATCCAATTCATTTAGTATTAGAGCTGACATGATAATCGTAATCGAATCGGGAGATCAGTGAAGATTCACACCTCTAACACACACACACACACACACACACACACACACACACACACACACACACACGCACACACGCACGATCTGAACACTTTCAAATTTACTGTTACACAACCTAGTTGGAACTCCTGCGGGAAAAATTCCTAACACCACAAATGAGAATTAAGTGTTGTGCATCTTGTTAAACTACTTTTCACAAACAAACATAAATTTAATTTGCATGTGAGTGTGTGTGTGTGTGTGTGTGTGTGTGTGTGTGTGTGTGTGTGTGTGTGTGTGTGTGTGTAGGAAAAATAGAGAGGAAAAGCTTTGTATACCATCAAAAATCTCCAGTTCATCAAACTGTTTTTCGCTGTGGAACATCTCTACATAAATATTGATGGTGTAACCTGGGAAACAAGACAAAATTATTTACAAAGACATCCAAAAAGCTGCAATATGTAATATTAAGAGTACCACACACACAATTGCACCTTTATACATATTTAAGCTTGAAGCAGGTGCACATATGCGCACACAGCCTTGCAAGCATGACACATTCTGTATTTTACAGTACCAACACTTCCATACATTGTACATACGGTCAACATTACATACAGACGGTCTCTCACACTGTACAACATGCACACACAAATAAAAAAGTACACACGCATGAATGTTTCACTCTCTCACACATACCCCTTACCCTACACATACAAACAGCAGTCTAGAAACATACTGGTTGCATCCCCCCGACACACTGTACCTGGAACCATATGAAGCAGCCAGGAGCATGTCTGGCTGTTTGGGTAGTTGCTAGGAAACCCAGGGCTTAGTATCACTCCTGATGACGAAGACCGCTCTTCATTGGCTGGGCACTGGGCTGGAGGGGTAATAGACAAAAGCCAGTCAGAATGTTCAAAACTGTTTGTAGTACATTTCTAGCTTCTAGCAACTCTCTTTTCCAATTTGCGTCCCTTCGATCCATCCCTCCATTCTTGTTTACCTACCAACTTCCATAATCTGTATCCTTTCTCCAATACACGTGCCAAAAGAGCCAACCTTTGGAAATGTGCATTTTATACAACTTGCTTTGAGCAAAAAGCCTCTCCCAATCTTCTTGTTTGCAGGATTTCAAAAAAGGAGCTGAACTCCGACTCTTGTGTGGGGGAGCACTTTGGTTGCATGTCCGCGTATAAGAGTGCTGGCTTCTTTTGCTCTTGCTCTATAATGGAAAGGACACTCTGTTCATAGCAAAGGCTGAGCATCTCTTCAACAGAAAAATTCACTAAAAAGAGCATTACTTCCTAGAAATACCAGGAGCTGCCACCAGCATTTCCCTGTGTGGATATGTTATTGTTGCTAACTGAAACTGTGCTTCTTTCCTGAGGTCTCTTCAGTCCTACAAACAAAAGTCATGTGCATGCCTCAATTAACTGCTGTACTACTGAATAAACATATCAACAACTTTTGAATTATGTTTATTATTGAATTACATAGTGGAATAGATTTGTCAGTGCAAATGGGATGAAATTGTCCTGAATTTGGATTGCTAATAAAGATTGATTTTTTAAATAATATTGTTTTAACCATTTAACTGATAGTTCTATTTCGTATAGGCTTCGCCCTCTAAGAGCTGTCCCTATTGGGTTAATCCCTTCACGCATACACAGTCGTGAAGATTTCTTTTGCGCCCTTGTGCCCTGCATGGGCCTCTATTACGTCCGCAGTTACTGTATATCACAGTTGCGCGACCATAGAACTGCTCCCATTTTTCTTCAGTGACAAGCAGTTTGAAGACTTCGAAGAACAGCGGTGTCCGCCGTGTACCGACCACAGATCGGCTATACCCTGCCGCCGGCCCTCCACCCGAGCTGCGAGGTGTGCCTCGACCCCGTTTGCCGGGCTAGCCGGTTACCGCCGGAGGAACTGAAGCGGCAGACGATGGCAGCTGAGCGGACAGTCGGGTAAGGTAAGGATACCACCAGCGGCAACACCCAGACAGCCTGGGGAGGGGACCGATTTGGCGGGCACGAGTCCGCTGACTCAATCCCCCGAGGACGGTTCCCTTGCCGGCTCTCCCTCCTCCCTGTTGGGAGCACTGGAACTCGTAACGACGGAGGATTACGGAGTCCCCGCCATGGCTCCAGGAGGGGAGCAGCACACTGCGGCTTTCTCCTTTTCTCTCTTCCGCAGTGGGCAGGCTCCCTGCCCACCGCTAGGGTTTTGTTCTTGACCTGTGTGAATGCCGAGTAGCATTCCCCTCTCCCGGGAGATAGACGGCAGTCCCACCATGGCGGCAGAGCTTGGCCTCCATCCCGCTTCCGACGGCCCCCTTTTTTCGGCCGATTGAAGCCCACAACGCCATCTCCCCGAAACCAGGTCCATGCTCGCTTCACTGACCACGCGTACCCGTGTACGCTGAACTTCAAACTAATCCTTATATGGAAGATACTTCTAATAGGCACATTCCAGTCTATTTTTTTCTTTGGGACAATTTTACCTCAAAACTAATAGGCTACTTATATGGAAGCTCCTTTGAATAGATGAAATACCTTTGAACACCTGCCTGCTGAAATATCCACCTATCAGACAGTAACCTGTTGTGCGCTCTCTCACACCCCAATGGGACTTAGCCCTGGTGCTCCGAGCTCTGGGGAAACCTCTGTTACACGCCTCTCTCAGGATGCTGTCACTGAAAACAGCGCTTCTCCTCACCTTGACGTTGGCTAAGAGGGTGAGTGATTCATGCGCTGTCAGTTTCACCGTCCTGCCTCTCCATTAAGGGGGACAGGAGCGTGGCCACTTTACAGCCAAACCCTTCTTTTACACCGAAAGTTTTAACTAGCTCCTTTTGGTCGAGGATGTTCTCCCTCAAGGGTTTTTTCCCTCCGCCTCATAGCAACAACGCGGAGGAGGGATCTCACCGACTTTGCACGGTACGCGCGTTATCTCAATATGTTTTACGTAAGGCGATTCAGGCCACCTGCTTCACCAACATTTGCTGAAGAAAAATGCTTATGTTGTGAGCAGTTCTATGGTTGCGCAACTGTGATATACAGTAACTGCGGACGTATTAGAGGCCCGTGCAGAGCACAAGGGCGCGAAAGAAATCTTCACGACTGCGCATGCGCGAAGGGATTAACCCAATAGCTACAGCTCTTAGAGGGCTACGCCTATACTCAGAATCTGGAGTTACAATAAGTAACTATCGTATTAATCGGTCAAAATTTAATTTGTCGGTTAACGGTTGATCATTAAGATCCCTATTCTGAATGCATTTCTGCTATTTATTTTTTTAATAAAAGAAGCATATTTGAAGTGTTTGATTCACCTTGGCATTTAAATGTTTTTTGGTGTATCGGCTTTCCTCATGGGGCCTGGCCGGGCACAGCCCGAAGAAGCTACGTGGCACCCCCCTCTGCATCCCACAGGCCCACCACCTGTGGGAGGAACCACTGGGGTTGGGTGCCTCCCTGATCTGTACCTGTTAGACTTCTGTGCTAGTCATGGATTGTCTATAACAATAACCAGCTCTGGGTGTGGAGGGGCTGTCTTAGATGACATGCCAGCATTCTTTCCCAGAAGCCCCAATATGAAAACGAAAAAATATAAATAAGTCACAATGGAGTTGGAAGAGGAGCAGCAGGAGCTAGAGGTAGAGATGGAGCCGGAACCGGCACAACAGAGCCAGGGCAGGAATGCGTTTCTATCTTGGAAATTCAAACAGCATTTCAAAATTAAAGAAAGAGAAGGGAGAACAAAATATAACCCTCAAGCAACCAACCTCCTTTCAGCGTCAAAAGACTTCCAACCTGAAGAAGCATCTTAAAGTAAGTTATATTTTTTAATTAGCTAGGGGTAGTCGTCTGCTGTAGTTTTACTGGTCACCTTGCTATTTTATAGTTGTATCAGGTAGCTACCTGCTTAATTGACATGTGGCTTTACTAGCCCCAGAGCCGTTGAAAGACTGACTAGCCCTGTTTGACATGCTAGCTAACGTTAGCTAAAATCAGCTTGTGGTAGCTTAGAAAAATTAGAAAAATTGGTCAATTCTTCTTTTTAAACAAGCAAAACATCTTTTGCATAAACATACTCTTATAGTCTTTGTTCCTCTACAGCAAATTATAATATATTGCACTTTCAGGGAGACATTGGGCCTAACACGTTCAGCCAGTTGGAACAGAAAAACACACCAGAATAGGCCTGTTTAGTAAGCAGGATTTAATGGCCGCATTCCTACACTTATAAAATGCAATTCAATGTGGAAGTAATCCAAGTATTCAAAATACGTTACTCAGATTGAGTAATGTAACGGAATACGTTACAAATTAAATTTTTGGGCATGTATTCTGTAACGGAATATGTTTTGAAAGTATCCTTCCCAACACTGGTCGTGGAAAAACAGACCAGCTCTTCACTCTTGCAAGGATCCTGGAGGGGGCCTGGGAGTAACATGTGTTTAGTGGATCTGGAGAAGGCGTATGACCGGGTCCCCTGGGAGATACTGTGGGAGGTGCTGTGGGAGTATGGGGTGAGGGGGTCCCTTTTCAGGGCTATCTAATCCCTCATACATCCAATGTGAGAGCTGTGTCTGGGTTCTCTGGAGTAAATCTTTTCAGGTGAGGGTTGGCCTCCGCCAGGGCTGCGCTTTGTCACCAATCCTGTTTGTGATATTCATGGACAGGACATCAAGGCGTAGTCGTGGTGGGCATATGTTGGGCTGTGGATCTCATCGCTGCTTTTTGCAGATAATGTGGTCCTGATGGCATCATCAGTCCGTGACCTTCAGCACTAACTGGATCGGTTCACAGCCGAGTGTGAAATGGCTAGGATAAGGACCAGCACTTAATCTTAATCTGAGGCCATGCTTCTCAGCAGGAAACCCATGGAGTGCCTACTCCGGGTATGGAATGAGTCCTCACCCCAAGTGAAGGAGCTCAAGTACCTTGGGGTCTTCTTCGCGAGTGAGGGGAAAATGGAGCAGGAGATTGGCCGGAGAATCAGCGCAGCTGGGGCAATATTACATTACCTTTACCGCACTGCTGTGACGAAAAGAAATAAAGGCAAAGCTCTCTATCTACTGTTTTTGTTCCTACCCTCACTTATGGTCATGAAGGATGGGTCATGACCGAAAGAAGGAGATCCCTGGTACAAGTGGCCGAAATGGGTTTCCTCAGGAGGGTGGCTGGCGTCTCTCCCTGGACTAGGTGTAGTGTTAATTTTGTCACCTATTTCTAATTTAGTCTTAGTCTTGTGCCAAATGTCATTGTTAGTTTTAGTCATATTTAGTCATTCACATATCTTTTTTTGTTAGTCAAGTTTTAGTCGACTAAAAGTCTCGTCATTTTAGTCTAGTTTTAATCAAAACAGAACTCAATATATCTTAGTCAAGTTTTAGTCAAAACATTTTAGTCTTTTTTGAAATAATTTATTTCTGATAACCATTTCAGTCAAATATATAAAAATAACGGTAATAATACGGTAGGCTAACATTACCTGCTGCCAAGTGTAGTATTAACTAGCGTCCCGTGCAGCAATGTTTCGGTTGACTCTAACATCCGTTAATGAGCATCCAAGAGAAGCGCAGGCATTTAAGTGGCACTGAAATCCGCATTGCTATTCGGTCTGGTAGATAACCGTCGTTAAGTTGCCGTAGCACCGAGTCTCGGTACCCAACCCTAGTAAAAGCTGAATATTCTATCTCATGATGAAAAAGTAGAGACGATTGTGGACGAAAATGAAGAGAGATTTTATCTTAGTTTTAATTTTATGCAAAACATTTTAGTCTTGTCTTTTTTCGTCAACAATAATGAATGTTAAATTAGTCTTAGTCAGCGTTTTTGGACATTGGCACAGTCTCGTCATCGTCTCGTCTTAGTCATGGAAAAAAAGGTCGTTGACGAACATATTTAGTCTCGTCTCGTCTGACGAAATTAACACTTAACTAGGTGGAGAGATTATATCTCCACCCTGGCCTGGGAACATCTCAGGATCTCAGCCAATTTATGTAAACATAGCATGAAGGTTGTTCAAAGTTCTTCAATGCAGGTTGAGCCAAAATTTGGAGAGTAGTCTAGGTAAGAAGATGTGGGTTTTAAAGGTCCCATGACATGGTGCTCTTTGGATGCTTTTATATAGGCCTTAGTGGTCCGCTAATACTGTATCTTAAGTCTCTTTCCCGAAATTCAGCCTTAGTGCAGAATTACAGCTGCTAGAGCCAGTCCCACAATGAGCTTTCCTTAGTATGTGCCATTTCTGTGTCTGTAGCTATTGAGGAGGAGAGATGGGGGGGGCAAGGTGGAGGGTGGGGGTGTGGCCTTGACCAACTGCCACTTTGCTCGTTTGAAAGCCATGATGTCTCTCTCTCATGGATGGGCCAAATTCTCGGGGCGGGCAAAGCAGAGAAAGGGGAGGTAACCTTGCTCCTTATGACCTCATAAGGAGCAAGATTCCAGATCGGCCCATCTGAGCTTTCATTTTCTCAAAGGCAGAGCAGGATACCCAGGGCTCGGTTTACACCTATCACCATTTCAAGCCACTGGGGGACCATAGGCAGGCTGGGGGAACGCATATTAATGTTAAAAAACCTCATAAAGTGAAATTTTCATGCCATGAGACCTTTAAAGTGCCCATATTATGAAAAAAACACTTTTTCTGGGATTTGGGGTGTTATTTTGTGTCTCTGGTGCTTCCACACACATACAAACTTTGAAAAAAATCCATCCATGCTGTTTTGAGTGAGATACGTTTTCTGAATGTGTCCTGCCTTGGGTGAGCTGTTCAAAATCGGCCCGGCTTGAGACGTCACAATCCGAAACGAGCTGGCTAACCGCAACCGTTAGCTCGTAGCGTTAGCATGCTAATGCTAACGCTAACATGCTAACGCTAGCATGCTACCTCGTTCTCAATAGCAAAGCACTGCTGCAACACACACAAGTTCACCATAATCTCCAAAAGAACTACTTACATGTGCGCCCTCATTTAGAAGTCTCCCAGCTAATCCTGCCTTGTAACTGACCAAAGTTGAAGAAACAGCCTTTCTTTTACTTCTATGGAGCTAGCTAGCTGACAAGATCTACATCTGAGCTACTGATCTCACTCTGTAGCTAAAACAGAAACCAGGTGAAAAGAGGATCTACAGCAGTGAGAGAGAGCTGTGCAGTACAACAAAAATATGGTGTTTTTTGAAAATTAAACCACGTAAACCTATTCTGGTACAACCTTAAAATACAATTATGAACCTGAAAATGAGTATAATATGGGCGCTTTAAGGTGATGTTTTCAATTAATAGAACACAATGGAACCATTACGGTAAATATTTACCACCATTTTGCAAAAATGTACTCCAGACCCTGATGAGATAAAATTATTTTCATCTATTAGGATCTGAAATTCTGTATAATGTTTATATGATTTACTGACTATGAGTGCTATGGAACAATGGGTGGGTGTTTTTTTTTTTAAACTGTAAGATATTTTCAAGACTATGAATTAAATCAGCTGACTATTCATGTGGAGTATAATTTAGAGGGCTAATGAAGTGTAACATCTGTGTGATATATCTCCTATGGCTCTGGAGAAAACTTTGTCAAAACAATTGAGGGCATGGAAAGATGTGGTTCCTTACCAGGCAGGCAGGATCTAACAAAAAGACGCCTTAAGTTATTATTATTATTATTATTATTATTATTATTATGGAAAGAGTAGGATTGGGAGGTTTTGGAGTTTGAGTTTTATTAAATGTGAGAATATCTCATCATGTATTGATTTTGAAGTGCAATTGTTAATCGCTGGGGTACTATTTTAATGAAAAGGTGTTTTGACAGCTTTTGAGGTGATTATACTATACCATTCTCAAGTTATTATTTTATGTGCAATGTTAGCATACATACATTTCTGTTCAACAGACAAATATAAAACAAGAGTACATATACAGTACATTCACTTTAACAGAACACAAGCTATGCTCTTAATGCTTACATCAGAGAAATGCTCCAACATGTACTATATATCAAGGATTGGTAAAGTATAATTTTGATACTTAGTTGTGAGGACAAATGTATTCAGATTTATTTGAGGAAAATATTTAAACAACGCAACTGAAGTTAACTATAGATTCAAACCATTTTGATACAGCATCACCATATGCTTATCAAATAGACATACACATTCAGTAAGTTGTGTATATGGTTCCGGAGTTGGACTGCATTACCTTGACATGTTGGGGCCGGGGCTTCAAAAAGCAAATGGGAATTGAGTTTACACATCAGCTCTGCCTTTCCGACCAGTGTGTATCCAGGTAAACAGCGGTACTTCACAATATCACCTAATGCAGAAAAACAAAAAACCTGTAAGTCATCCCAGATTTGACATTTAATGTGTTTCTGCAGAGGCAAATCATATTGACATCAAAAGGTAGATTCAGATTTTTACATGCAAGTCACATATCCAGGATATTTTGAACTAAAAAGACTGATTAGGGAGAATAGAGTCAAATTTTCTTTGCCTGAGTACATTGTCTCTACATTGACTTTGTCCTCATCTATTACATTTGATTTGTGCAAGGAGTGAATATCTTTACAGCTAGTACAGACAAGAAGAACATTTACAGCAACCAATAACTCTCTCAATGTAATATGAGTATTGTATAAATACCTTTAAGGTATTTAATTTGTAAGTAGAGCGCTCCAAAATAGTTAATACCTATGTTGTTGCTCCATTTTGACAGGCCTAAAAAATTTTGTTTTTGACCTTTTAAATAAACATTTATAGTCATGAAATACTTTATTAGCCCTGATATTGATGTATTAAAAAATTATAATTAGATATTTTTCATAACAGGACATAGACAAATACAAAAGTGAGTGTTGATTTATAAAGATGACATCAAATAATTGCCATTTGCACTACATCACAGCTGCACCAGGCCTGAACCTGTTCACAGCAAGAGTGAAGCCATTCTCTGTGACAAAGTAAAGACCAAAGGGAGCTAGTTTGGGATAATCATACAAAGAAACCTCACAAGCCGTCAGAACATTTGAGTGGATGTACTGTGAATTTTACATTCCCAAAACCTGGCATCTTAAAAGGTGTCAGGGAGATGTAATGCTTGCTTCAAACTTTGCCCAGGAGGCAGTGTGTGCGCAAGCTCACAGCATGGGGCATGGACTTTTAAATTGTTGAACAGAACAAACAATAACATTCAGTGTTTCTTTGAGCGTGTTCTCAGATTGTATAATTGGCTATTAGATTGACCGACAACAAAGCTAGGGATGTCTCTGCGGTACTCCACTCCGCCAGGTTCACAGTAAATTTTCTGACGGCTTGCGAGATTTCTATGTATGATTATCAAAAGCTAGCTCCCTTTGGTCTTTACTCCGTCACAGAACATGACTTCACTCTAGCTGTGAACAGGTGCAGGCCTGGTGCTGCTGTGGTGTGGTGCAGCAAGTGGCAATTATTTGACGTCATCTTTATAAATCAAGACTGTCAACATTAATGACAATTATTTTTTATTTTTTTGCAAACACACAGTGAAGAAACAGAGAAATACAAACTGAACAAGAACAAAAACCCTCACCCACCCCCCACCCTCTGCGGTCTTGAGGAAGAAAAAATAAACAAATAAACAAACAGAAATCGCACCTTGCCTAGTCACTCTCCTCTAGTTCTTGTGCCGCTGAGGTCATTAGGCCTGATATTTGTGCTGCTGCACTTTCCCATAGGTTGATAGTTGATGATTTAGCTTTCATTTTCTTAGCAGTTGAGCCGGCTAGCCAAATTTTCCTCTGTCTGCCAAGCAGGTGTAATTTAGAGTTGTCGTTAAGTAACAAACGTCAGTAGGAATTCGACATCCTATCACGTCAGATATTATTAATGTTGTTTTATTCCAGAACTCATGCACCTGTTCACACTCCCAACCATGTGCAGGGAAGTTCCAGTTTGTTCAGGTTGACAGAACATGCAATAGGGAGTTGGAATGACTTTAGAGACGTATTTCTTCTGGGGAGTCCAGTATGTCCTATGACATATTTTGAAGTGGATCTGCTGGTGATTTGGGTTCTTGGAACAGTGGAAAATGTTGTCCCAAACTGTCTCCCAACTGATAGCGTTCCCCTCAGGGCTCAGCTGTCGCTCTCATTTCCCCACTATTGAAAGTTCTATGGACACTTGCATCAGTTTGGCATAAATCCTTGACACTAATCCTATCATAGGAAAATCAACAAACCATTTAATGACTGGGTGTGCCTCAAGACTGTTTCCCCATGGCACTCCATAACATTTTAGGGCTGATCTTAAGTGAAGATAAAAGAAGAAGGATGTCCTGGTCACCTCAAAACTAGCTCTCAGGTCCTCAACATACTTTTCTCATTGAATAGCTGGCCTAAAGTATAAATACCTCTGTCACTCCACTGGTTACAAGCAAAGGGCTTGTTACCAGATATTAAGTGTGCATTGTGCCATATTGGGGTATTCAAATGTCACTTATTGGTATAGTGTAGTCGCTCCTCCACCTGTTTAAAGTTGGTCAATGTGTTGGTGATAATAGGGCCTTAGGCTAACATACACTTTTTTGGACACACACCTGCAAAGGAAAGGTCTTGCAGTCTTAGACTTCCAGTGAGGTTTTGCTCTATTTCTCTCCATGGAACTGTAGATGAGGGGTCCATCCACACTCTAAGGGCCCGTAGCTGAAAGGCTCTGTGATACACTTTAAGGCTGGGGAGGGCCAAACCTCCCGTGTTTGTGTTACGTTGTAGGGTAGACTATTTTAGCCTAGGTTGTTTATTATTCCAAATATACTGCCGAATTACGGTATCAAGTTTCTTCCAGAAATGTATTGGTGGGGGTAAGGGGATCATTGTACTTTAGAAATTCATACGAGGAACCATGTTCATTTTAACAACAGCAATCCTGGACTGTAGTGATGCCGGCAGCGCAGACCAATTGGCCAGATCCAATTTTTTTATATCACTATGAGGGCTAGTTACATCTTTCATGACCCTGGAATGTGACCACTGTAAATGTGTCTTTAAAAGACACAAAAAAAAATAAAATCCCCAATTTCAACCAATCACTCAAAAATCCACTAACTTTTCTGAATTCATAAAAAGTTGACATTTCAAAATGCAGAGAAATGATTGTATACTTTGCCAGCAGCGACTAGCTGTGGTTGTATGAAATGTCTGCTTTTTTCAAAATTACAGCTCCTGTTGATCTAAAAGGTCATCAAACCTAAGAGTAAGATGTTTTGAGCAAATCACATAATACAGAGCTGAGGGAAAATGGAAAACTTGACAAGTGATTATTTCTCCCAAAATTGATGTTTTTTAAACTCTTGGGAGACATACAGTATTTGGTGTTTCATTTCTCTACAGTACATTAAGTAGAGAGAGGCTGGTCCACGATGTGTTTAGCCAAACTTAACACAATTCACACAATGCATATAGAAAACAAGACTTTGTGGTTAAATAAGCAGTTAGTTCAAGCAATAGTTATATTTAATGACCACAAATAGGCGGTACTCATAATAAAGTTGCTTTGTGGATAAAATTAAGTGGTATTCAAATGAATTGGAGACTAGCTAACAAGGTACAAATGTACTGAAAATACCATTAAGACCATTTTAAAGATTTCAGAAGGCTTATATTTTCTTTGATGAAGCCAACTATTTGCCCGTTTATGCTAAGTGTCTCCAAACACCTCAAATGAGAGATGCAACTGACATAGATCTTAAATGAAGAACTTGTTTTGCATAACTTAATTGTCTTTTGTGAATCTATCACTACTCTGTTTTTGTCTGTGTTACAGACACTGATACACATGTACACACAGTGGTACATTAAATGGATTTTACTTAAAGCAAGTGGCTCAGCTTCAGTGATAAAGCAAAATATAATTAACAGTGACAGACTAACGTTAGCCTGCTATATTTAGATTATGCATGTACAAAGTAATGTGGCACATTAGTGGAGTAATTTACAATCAGCAGCATAATGACCTCCTAAAAGCCTGATCAGGTAGTTTGTCAGTCCTGTCAGGTACAAGTAATTTTTGATCGTAAAATGTACCAAAATAGATAAGGTTGAAAATACTTTTTTAATTTTAAAGAATGTACAAAACACTTGTCAACCAATGTTTTACTGTATCAAAGGGTCATATTATTATTAATAAGGATTATTACCTATCCGGAAGTCTTCATCTTCAAAGATCACTGCTGCATTCTCCACAACAGGGGGAGCAGGGCATTTCTTCAGACGGTAGGCTGGAGAAAGGTACAAACATTTGTAATAAGGTACCTTAGATTTCAATTGAGAAAAAAAACACAATTAAGTTTTAAAGCATTGACATATTTGGGGGGATTGTAAGAGTTTGATTGTTATAACAAAAAACTTGTGTCTTTTATATTTTTTTAAATCAATGTGCATGAACCAAATAAATAAGAAACAGAAAACAAAGATGTTGCTTCATTGTTCTAAATTCTGTCGCTAAAAGGAGCTTATTGACATCATTAAAAACAAGCAGTGCAGTTGCCTTTTTGGAGAGAGCATCCATGTGGAGAATGGGAGAGTGGATATGATTAGTGATCTTTATTATTTAAAATATCCAGGCAGTTCTTTAGAGGCTGCTATGCTTGTAGCATGGCGTTATAGGGGATATGACTTTGACATGAGGTTACTTTTTACCTCAGAACATCCCAGCTGCCATGTACTGTAATGGGTGGCCACTGTTCACTAAATCTGAACTAAGGCTTTGCATATAGTGTAGTGTGCATGTTCATGTCCTGAACATGCTAAATCTAGAAGGTGACCTCGTGTTAACTGTAAATTGACACGCTATTATTATCTAGTATGAATATTACATTATAAATCTAGTATGTGTCCCTTGGCAGCATGATTCACTTGCACTCATGCTAGTCTGGAAATGTAGAAGACAGGACAGTATGTATTTCACTGTAAGTAAAAATAATTAAGAATACAATAATACTTGAAGGGCACTCAGAGAGTGCAGACCTCCACCAAAGCATGCTCTCTCTCGCAATTTTAATGTTCCGACTGGAGAGGGTACCCACGAGAATTTCTTACTCGGTAACTCATTTTTGCGATTATTCCAACACCACATGAATGCAGCACAAATGCCCTATCTCGCAATGTTAGCGGAAGTTAAAAATAATTTGTGTATCCGCCTCGTGATTCTGATCCACTCCAAAATGCAATGGTTCTTTCTTGAGCTATGCTACACCCTTCCACAAAGTTTCATGAAAATCGGGCCAGTAGTTTTTCAGTAATCCTGCTGACAGACAGACAGACAAACATAAAGACAAACCGAACGGAAAATATAGCCTCATTGGAAGAGGTAATCATTTCAGTATAAACTGAACGTCTCACAAATGGTGCTGAGTCCGTCAGGGTGGCCTTGTGGGTTCAAAGAAACACTACATGATTTAATTCAGTAAGAACTTTAAAGGCTAATTAATTTGCCAATAAATGGTTTGTCACTTGAATAACAAACATAGGCAAACAATAACAAAACATCATTATTATTTAACTTTAAACTGCATTTGTTCTATTTAATACTGAGCGAAAAATCTGGTTTCCTACAGTAGCTAAGTGAAAAACTTAGATGGTGGATGATATTTTAAAATAATGATTCACTGGTTCCATAAACAAAAACATATTTTGAGTTTAAGAAACGGATAGACAGGTAGTATTTAAAGTAAATAATTTTTTAAACTTTTGATCAAAGACAGATGTGCAGATATTTTGTATGTTTTCCTCAAAAACAGTTGAGATTAGAGAAAATAATGCACACCATGAGCAACAAGCTGTAGAGTTGCACCCTTTGTCACAAGGACTATAGTAGTGCACCAAAAGATACACACTACCATGGAAAATGTTTCCTGTTGAGGTAAAGAAATATCACTGAAAAACCATAAGATGGACCTTTTCAGAGATCTGAACTTGTTTAGTCTAACAAATGGTAGCACTAGAATTGGAGACAGCAATGGAAAAGAATGCAAGAAGAAAAGTGGCCATGCCAATTTCTTTCATCTTTCTTTGCTATTCACTTGTTATGGAAGTGGCACTAGAAATGGGTCCTCCAAAGCATTACCCACACTCATACTAAGACTATATCCATATGTAATTTTTGATTGAGGAAATTAGTTTGGTATTTGCAAACGTAGATGGCATGTCGAAATATTTAAACAAAAAACACCTTTGTGCATTATGATATAATAATATATAGTGATATTTCCTTTATTTGCGAAGTACATTTACACATACAAGGAATGTATCCTCTGCATTTAGTAGTCCATACTCAAGTGTCCAGGGACCAACTCCAGGTGTAATGCCAGTGCAGTGTTACATAGCATGCATGTCTTTATGGTGGGAGGAAACCAGAGCACCTGAAGGAAACCCACATGAAGGCGGAGAGAACATGCAAACTCCACACAGAAAGAATTGGACTGGGGATCAAACCCAGTACTCAGCAGTGCCTACTTGCTGTGAGACCACTGAGCCACCGTGCCGCATTAAGTTGTGGTGCCAAGTTTTGTCAGTGTAAAAACTTGGCACTTGGTATATATGTGGCTATACCTGTGCGTTCATATGTTTTTAATTGAAACTAACAGTATATGGGTGTACTTATACTACAGGTAAATGTATATGCTGTATGCAAATGTGTGTGAGGGTGTGTATTTGTACCATGGAAGTTGAGAATGAAGAACCCTCCAGTTGAAAAGTCAGAGTGAAAACGGATCAGGACCTTTGGGCTGGTACTGTAGGCCGACTCTAATGCCGTGTTGCCACTGAAGACTCCCAGCTGAGGACTAGACGTATCTGGGCCGTCCCTAAATACAGAGAGAGAGAACAAAGGCAACTGACAATGACTAGAAGCAGGATACATTTTACACTATTGCAGCAGAGTGATGGAGTGAGAGAAACAAAGATTCACATAATAGTTGGAAGAAAGATAACTATGGGGATTAGGGGTGGGGAAAAAAAATCGATTCATGTATGTATCGTGATTTTTTTGTGACAATTTTTAAAATGGATTTTCCCCAGAATCAATATTTTTTTATTTACATTTTTTTTACCAATGATTCACCTAAATATTTTCTGTTTATATAGTACCGCCAACGGCGACTACATCAAATCAGTTTCCAGCAAAACAGACCGAAAGCAGAAAATGCAGAAAATACGTTTGTACTTCTTTACAAATGAAATAAATGTCAGACCGGCTGACTTCTTTTTTAGAAATAGAAATGTCTCATGATATATTGTCTCTAAAAGGTATATAATTGACCATTTCTTTTTGTTAAGAAAAGGAAAAGAAAATCGTAATACTCAGTACTATCGAATCACAATACTTCTAGAATCGCAATACAAATCAAATAGTGACCCTTGTATCGTGAAAGAATCAAATTGGGATCGTCCCAGCCCTAATGTGTATGATATAGAGTTAACTATTTCTCTGATTTACTTTTACTCCACAACTCATTAATCTTTACATGTCAAGCAAAGCCCTTACAAGATTCAAAGATTTATTTGTTGCATACTTATATTTTCAATATGCACAGTGACATCGGGGGATGACTCTAGAGCAGGGATCATCAAGTACATTTTTTCAAGGGCCAGAATTTTTCTAAGCAGACACTCTGGCGGCTGGACTTTCAAATAAAGAAAATAAAATTAATTTATACCTAATACGCCTATTCTTGTTCGAAATTGTCACTTTCTTACTGAATTAATGCTATTTATTTATTATTAGTATTAGTGTGAGCAAACTCCTAAAAAACATGGAAACTCCATAGTGATAACTGGCTCTTTAACTAGAAAATGATCTCAGACTAGGAGGCAGTTCACTGAGGAGTGATGGTTAAAGTCTGTGATTATGGAAACATTATTGTAGTATGTAGCGTCCTGATTGGTGGAAAATGCTAGCAGAAAGAAACGGCTGTTGTCAGGTAAACATGTCACTGTCAAAGAGGCTGAAGCAAAAAGTTGACGTGGAAAAGCCCAGCTTTAATGATGAATGGACTGATAAGCAGGCTATGCACTCATCATGTATGCCTCATTCTCAATGAAAGATGCTGTTGTAAAATAATACAACCAGCATCATCATCATCAAGAATGAAGAACTAGTACATTACGATCGCGTCATTCACATGCATATTAAGTAGCCAGATGCATTTGTTTTGGTCTTATAATACCTGCATAGATTTACCGCTCTAGCGGAGAGTTTGGTTTGTTCGGCCAGCAGTGAGGTTTACAAGAATTTGTCAAAATTTCCAGATTCCTGGCAAACTAAGATAAACAGTTAGACTAAAAACCGACAGCTTTTGTTGTAGCTTGTTTGTAAAAATTTGCTATTTGCAGAGTAGAGCTGTGTTTGCGTAAAACAGTGGACTGAGCAGACTGAGCAGATTGAAATATCGCTTTCTACATGTTTATGCCGGTCTACACAGGTGAGTGCATTGATAAGTATTGACTTTTTACTCACGAAGGTTTAATTGTAGCCTATTTACAGAAAAGAGACTAGCGTGAGTTCATCTGCCCCAGCGGACGTTGGTAATCCTCTCTGTATCGTTCCCAGTCAGGTGCTGCGTGTTTTAACGCACACACATCTCGGCTCAGCTCTATGCGTGGAGCTCAGGCATCGCTGTACAGAATCCCGGCATGTGAATAGAGATGCAAATACAGGGGGATGGGTTTTTTCTCTAAATTCTTGAAATGATAAATAACAGAACACATTTTTTCCTCTTTACATTTTGTGAATTCATGATTATTCTGCGGCCCAAAAGTTGCATTATTATTTTTCCCCGTATGTTTTGCCATATAAGAAGACTAAATGCCAGAGGTTGGTCAATCATTTTATATCAATGATATACTAGATTTTATGATTACTGATTATGAAAGTAGAATAGCAATGACTATGACTATTTCGTACAGCCACTACAGTAGGTGTAGGGTCTGAATATATTTCTGACTTTGGCACCTCCCATAGGTATAAAAACATTATTATTGTACAGATTCTACATATAGGTGCTTTAAACAAACTCTCACAGTGACTTCTACTGATGCAGTTTAGCAGCCTGACTCTAAGTGACATTTTTCTCATCGGAATTTGAGGATGACATGATATTGATTTAGCTTTTTACTTAACTATAGGTAACCTGAGGGTAACTATGGAACCATCCTGCACTGCATCTGCCCAGGTTTAACCTCCATTAGTTTTGTTTGCAACAGTTTTTATTTTCTCTTCTATTCTGTGTAGAAATATATAGATTTTTCTCATTGATCTGCCTGCAAAAAATCACCCCCACCTCTGCCCAAAAATATTTGAGTAGAAATCTACAATTATCTCCAAAAGTGCATCTGTAGATTCCATATAATGGAAATCCATAAAAGTGATGTTAAACTTAAATGGCTACATTGATTTGATTATAAAATTATACTAAATAAATAGACTGCTGACAGTTGTCAAACATCAACAATGTGCTGGTGCATCAGTCTGCCACAGCACTAAAGGCAGATCAGGAGTTGGGATCAGTATGAACTTCTTACATGCTAGTATGACATGCTAGTTGTGGATTTGCTTTCACACTGATTGGATCTAATTCCGGGGAGGGAGAGAAACCAAAAGCAAACTTTGGATATAAAATACAAAATCTAATACTTCCACATGCTTGTTCATTGAAAGGGCAGCAAAATTATTTTTATTTCTTTGCTTTTTTTGTTTTTTACCCATTTCAAACAAGTTGATTGAACAAAGCCCATGGATTAAAGGCTTAACTTTACTCATTAAATATTGAATGTTGCTGAAAGGTTACATTTTCTAAGGTTCCTAAATGCCCAGTTTTAGGTTTTTAATGAACATGCCATTGGATTAAACAAGGCTTTTAAAAATTTAATTCATGAAGAGTGCCTGGGATCTCTTGGCTCCTCAATAATTCAAGGCCTTCTAAAGGTGTTGGAGCTCATTTGAAGTATGAAAATGTGTTATTTGGGTCATTTAAATTAAAACTGAGTTAGAATTTTGTGGCTCTATTTTTACTTAGTGAAAAATACAAAGACCCAATATTTTTTTGTCATATGCAATTCAATTTAATAAAACGTTTTTGGGGAGTTAGATTTTTTATTTAAACATATTTCTGAAAAGTGCAAAAATTCTTACAGCACAGAGAAAACTTAAAGCTCATAGAGTTTGTTAGTGACCGTTTCCTCAGTGAAGTAAGAATGTGGTATTGTGAAAGCCATTTAATGAAGTCAATACCCTCAAGCCATAAGATCTTAGCTTGTGAGCATAACCGCTGCTGGTGTAATCTCAACACCTGCTGAAACAACATGAGCAGGAAGAGTGAATCGTGATTCTCCTACACATTTTAAGTAAACCTCTGGAAATTAAGATTAAAAAGAAGTTTGATTTAATAAGACTGATCTACTCTGTCAATCTGCTATGGGTAAATGACACAAGCATAGTACAGTTGAGAATAGGAAGAGGAATACATTAACAGAGTTATAGAGGCTGACATGATTCACCACCAACCAAATCACTTGTTTCCCTTTCCAGTAAAAACAGTGCACTCTTTGCCACAACACTCTCAAAGTCCTACAATGGAGAGAACAGTGGATCCACCACAAGAACCTCTTTGAAAGTAAACTGATGTCTTTATAATGGAGATGAGAAGTTACCATGTGAAAGATTTTGAAGCAGTACATTTATATAATAACAATACCGTGATATGAGAATAGATATGTATGGTACTTTGTTTAAGATAATATTGGGATGTATCTTAAAATGAAAGGCTGCATTATAGCTGAGTGCTTTCATTTTCTGAGCTTCTTATGATGATACAGCATTTTCTTGGCAAGTGAAATAAACAATGAACTTTTCTACACTTATTTGTTTTCTCAGAAATTAAGTATGAAATTTCTCTTGGACTGACCCAAACTTGTCAGATCCAGCCGAGTCCCATTGGATTTGTTAACCCAGCTCCACTGGTCCACTCATTACATTTCCCACTCCCCACTGAATCTCATCATTACTGCCAGAGTTCCCGAGCCTTCCCCGTGTCTGCGTATGGCCATGGTACTGAGTTAGATTGAATTGGTCAGTGGTCCCATTGTAAATGCATTACTCTCACACTCCCTATTACAATCTTACCTCCACACTGAATCCCATTATTCCTGCAGGAGAGTCACTGTATGCATAGCACAGAGTATATATGTGTGGGGTTATTAGGATTGTATGGAGCTGTGATCCCTGTGTCAACCATGCCATATACAGATACATATGGGTTTGTGTGTATGATAAAGTAATTGACAATTGATACACATTGATATATACCTTTGTACAAGCAAGACTGTGCTTGTATAAAGTAAACGATGTAATGAATAACAAGGCAATCAATACCATGAATAAGGTTTCTGCCAATGAAATATATCTGTCTGTGTGTGTGTGTGTGTGTGTGTGTGTGTGTGTGTGTGTGTTTGTGTGTGAGGGACATAAAGAGATGAATAACAAATAAGAGTAAAAGTTAATACAACTTGTTACTAGTGTGCAGAAGGGATACAAGTAAATTCAAGACTTACCCATCAGTAATGCAATCACAGGATAAAGGGCAACACTGAAAAGAAGCTTATGCATTTGTGCGTATATATGTGTGTGTGTGTGTGTGTGTGTGTGTGTGTGTGTGTGTGTGTGTGTGTGTGTGTGTGTGTGTGTGTGTGTGTGTGTGTGTGTGCACGTGAGATCAAGTGTAAGGTACCCAGACTTACCAGACAGCGATGTAATCAGTGACAGGCTCTGTCTGCAATAAGGTAAAGTTGATATAAACTCCATGTCCATGGGGAACAGTGATGATCCAGCTGCAGTCTTGGGAGTTGGGGTATTCAGTGGGGTACTGAGGTGAATAGATTGTCCCATTTTCAGCCGTGACATTATAGCCACAAGGAGCTGTAAAAAGCGAGAGTTATGAGATTATCTATTTACAAATTTGTCACTTTCTTCTAACGTGTTAGACCTGCAAGGATCAGGAGACAAGAATAACTGCTGAACCGTAGACAGTGAGTAATACAATTACCATTATTTGTAGTAGTAGAAGTAGAAGCAGCAGCAGTAGTATAGTAGTGATAGTAATAAAAGCTCATTATTGTGTCCCTTGATTAATAGAGTAAATGATCCCAGTGACACAGAAATATTTACTTTCTACTTAACTGCTTACACGTTGGCTTGTGATTCCAATGAAAAATGAGATTACATTTACTGAAATTCAATTAGGATAACAACATTTTCTAAATGTCTAGATTTTAAATTACCATTGGTACCTGAGGGATGGGAATGTTCTCGGCTAGAAATTATAACAACACCAGTTACAACACAACATAAAGTAGATCATGTGAGAAGTGTGCATTTGTTGTACAACATCATGGTACATACTTTTAACAATTAAAATACATCCATATCAAAAAGTAATTGGTTTTTCTCACCCTCACAGCGTGGAAATGGATGGTTCCACTTCCGGTTGGTCCCATGCAGGCATGTTAGTACTGGGTGTCCGATCAAAACATAGCCAGGGTAGCAGCGAAAAGTTACTGATTGCCCAGCGCTGTAGTCACTGTTGATGATGTCACCATTGGGGAAGGGAAAGAGGTCCTGACAGTTTTGAAGTTGATAGGCTAAAGAGAGACATGAAGACAAATGACTGCCAGTGTGGTAATACTCAAGTTTAATTTCATATTTACCAAATGTTTAGGTGGATTCAAATAAAACAGGCTTCTCTTTGGCGAACAGGATAGGCATGCATACAGTCATACTCAAATTAACAAATACATGTAGTTGAATATTTGTTCCTCCGCATTTACCAGTGTAGCCTATGGAGGATATATTTATTAATAATTCAAATTGAAAGTCCAAAGAGAAAACGAAAAGAGATCAAATTAAAAATATCATTATTTTACTATGCTACTAGGAATAATCATGCCATAATTCAATTTAAAAAATAAAAAGGAAACTGAAAAAGCTGTTGAATTGTACAATGATAATTTGTGACAATGTAAAAAGTCAAATTTAAAATGTAAAGCTTATATATATAAATGCTCAAACTGAAATATTAAATTGAAACATGACATTGAAAATTGCAATGGAAATAAGAAAAGAGAAACATCAAATATGAAACTCAAAATGTGAAATGGAAAAGCTTAAAGGAACACGCCGACTTATTCGGAATTTAGCTTTTCACCGTAACCGCCAGAGTTAGACAAGTCGATACATTCCCTTCTCATCTCCGTGCGTGCTGTAACGCTGTCTGACGGCTCCAGCGGCATCAGCCCATAACAGAACAGGCAGGTGAATGGTTCCAGTAATCCTACTGCTCCGAATAAGTGACAAAATAACGCCAACATGTTCCTATTTACATGTTGTGATTTGTAGAGTCACAGCGTGTACAAAAAACAACGTAACATGAGACACAGACATCTTCTATCCGTTGAAGCACGCACGGAGATGAGAAGGTATGTATCGACTTGTCTTACTCTGGGGGTTACGGTGAATAAGCTAAATTCCCAGTAAGTTGGCGTGTTCCTTTAAATGGAAATAAAAAATATTTAATTTATTTAATTTATTAAAATAATAATTATATTTTAGCCTTTGCACTTTATGATTTATCTTTATCTTTTGATATTTTACATTTGGCTATTGCCTTTTGACATTTCGATTTAGCGTCTGGCATTTCAAAGGTGTATGTAAATGAGGAGGCATGGCCCAAAGGCTGGTGGGAGGGTCTGAAACGGAACAGGTGTAGAGGCACCTTAGGGACAGCAGGGGGGAGCTGACTGCTGGGCAATACAAATACAAAAGTAACAGAAAAAAAACAAGACGTGGTGACAGCAAGGGGGTAAGCGAGCATCCGGAAAGCGTACCTCCTATGGGGAGATTCTGAGGCTAACAGGCCATCACCTTCCGCTAGCATTCCATTGACTCCCATTCATTTTGGCGTCACTTTGACAGCGAATAACTTTACATCTGAAGCATTTAAAGACTATATTTGTCCATTGTTTATTTCTAAAGAAACATGACAATGTATAAAAGGCTCCATTACCTAGTATCTCACGTTATGGCCCCGTAGCAGCCGTTTTTGTAAAAATAGGCTAACGATTGTGTCATGACCATGTGACTTTCTGTCACACAATAGAGAAATTACTGTATAGTCAGGAGAAGCTCGCAGCTCCTACTCATGCTCTCCATCTCTGCAAGATTTGGAATGATTCTGATTTCTCTTGGCACAGCTACCAGAAGACTTACAAATTTCAGACAGGTTGCTCACGTCACATCTACATTGTCAAGCTCAGTTTGAGGCTGCGCAGCAGCTGTGCAGTATGCTCAGCCATCACCAGAAAAGTGCTTCTAATTGACTTCACTGGTCTTCACTGTGTGACAGATGTAGAGGTCCCACGTGAAAGCAGCATCAAGGGGAAGGAATATAAGAGGATAAAGAAATACCAGGGGCTGGACGACTGAAGGAGGAACTTGAGAGAATGTGGAAAATGTAAGCCAATGGTTCTACAAGAGATAGTGGTAGTACTTGCAGATGTGAAACTACAATCAAGAAGGTGTAATGCTCCCTTAAGATATTATTAGTGACGTGTGGGTTGAAATATCAGTGTGAGGGTACTTTCTATTGATTTGTTGGCACTTATCCCACTGAGTTTTTGTGGATATGCACATGGAAAATTTAGCCCATTGAACCCTAGAGAACTGAGTTTGTATCATTAAGTGGTGCAGGGGTGAAAGCACGCACCCAGACTGAAGCAATACTGATTGTGTTCACTCAACACAATTGAAGGTAATATCATGAACCTCTCGACGAAAATCTTTGCTGCCAGGTGAAACAAAAGCATCTGGTGCAACTTCATGTGAGGAAACATGTCCACAAGCTCTATGCGACAACAGTGGGAGTAAGCAGTGACAAGGGCTGCAGTGTTAGTGGACTTGGTCATTGCAAATTGGGAGGAAAAATGGAAAAACAATATTATGTGCATGTGAATGTGGGTTAGCTTATGTGTAAGTTAGTAAGCCTTGTTCTACTTATGCTGGCGTAGAGGCCCACAGTGCATCTCTTGTGTCTTTGAAGTGAAGCACTTAGGGCTACAAGTAAAGCCTGCTGGACAAGATGCCAGTCTCTCACAGGGGCTTACTAACAATCCATCTCTTTTAATGATGAGAGGAAAGCCATAAGGTTTTTTAAGTCTTTAGCATGACTCATCCAGGGATCAAAGCTCAAAATCTCAGAGCAATACGTTTTTTCATTCTACCCTTCATTTCTTGGAGTTGGGAAGGCTTTGTAATTTGGCAACTAGGTTTGGATGTTAATTTATTTACAACATTTGAGCATACAATTTCTGTTTTCTAAATCATTCAAGCAACCATCTTGTGTTCCTAAATCTGGAGAAACTAAACAGTCGACTCAATTTGAATACAGGTCTGTTCTCTCAGCGTTGCTTGAGGGGCCGCATTCAACTGTAAATGCCTGCTGTAATACCTAAGGGTTTGTATCCTTTTGTGTCTGCTGTCATTTCCTTAAAAACATGTTAAAAATCAAAAATCACACATGAACTCACCCTGATAGTTCAGTTTGAACCCTGGCCTGTTTTCTGAGTGGTCACTGTAGAAGTGGATGATCGTCAGGTGGGTAGTGCTTAGCAAAGGGGGTGGGATCTGTGAGCCAGTAAACTGTCCAATAAGAGCAGAACTGTGCTGGGGTCCAGCCCTGACCTCTAGGAAGTCATGGTTGTCTTCAGAAGAGAAGTTTTGGAACTGAATATGGGCTCCTAGAATACAAACACTGATTATAATAGACTATATACAATACATAATAACAATATACAGTATGACAATTACAGGAGATTTTTATGCCCAACAGAATCTTTAATTTCATGCCATATAGGTGGTCTACATTTTATAGATCGGAGATTTCACATTACTTTCATAGTGTGCATACAACATAAAGACTATGCACAGAGACCAAGTACACACATTATTCCACACAATTTCTATTTTTATCTTCATACTGTATTTTTATTTTGTACTTGTATATTGTTATATTTATTTTTCGATTGCCTGCACCAAAGACACAACTGCAATTGTGTTGTCTGAAACAATGAAAATAATGCCTTCTTGTCATTTGAGTATACTAAGCAAGGCAAGTTTATTTATAGAACACCAGACAGACACAAGGCAATTCAAAGTGCTTTACGGTGGCATAGAAATACATTAAGCATAAGACTTTAAGAAAACATTAAATTGCATTTTTTTAAAGGGTAAAAACAAAGAGCAAGCAAATAAATTGTAAGACATTAAATAAAAGTTATGTAACTTATTTATTGGAAAGCTGCTGTAAACAATACTGTTTTAAGCCCTGATTTAAATGAGCTGAGTTTTGGCAGACCTATTATTATCAGACCTACTACTATCATTACTGAAAATAAGTCATATATCATATCAACTAAAAACTAGCTATAATTACATACATGGACAATAATGCCATGCACACAAAACAATATAAAATGTGTCCTATTCAAACCATCAGTTACTGTGGTCAATAAACACAACACACCATGTGTCAGCCTCCAATTAAACATGTGGTAAAGCTCTTCAATAAACCATGTGTTGCTGCTGCAGTTTGTGCTTAGAAAAGATGGGCTGTGTTTCCCAACTACCCCAACAGATGTACTGAAAGTGACACATTCTTTTTAGGAATGCTCTTCCATCCCATAATACTTACCATATCCAGTTGGCAGGGTGATTTGCCAGGTGCAGTCCAGGTTGCCGGGGTAGTTGCCAGGGAAACCTGGACTGAGGATGACACCACTCATCTCAGACAAGATCCCGCCGCAACGAGCTGACAACACAGGCACAGCAAACACATTGTTAATACAGGCAACGCATGAGCGGTGCACAGTTAGATCATCACTTTATCCTCTTTGCTTCAACAGAAAGAATGTTACAGCACAGAAGCAACCAGGGGGACAGTGGGATTTGTAGTATCGATATTTACACTCAGTGCCCACTTTATAAGGTACACCTGAAAAATGTAATGCAATTAAATACAAGAGCTCTGCCAAAAAGTCTACCTCAAGTTCATAATGTTCCATTTTTGGTGACTTTGCCAGAAATGTGTAATAATTCAATTATTCAAGTTTTTTTTTTCTGTCCTCCCTATTTACATCCACGATAAGGGGAAAAATATTAGAAACACCTTTGAATACAATGCAGTCCAGTACAACACCACCAGTAACTTCGACCTCAATGCTAAAACATGTAAATGAATGTTCTCCCTGACAGTGTCAAAAAAGAAAAAAGAAAGAACATTATAGGTATCATAAAAATAGACTTAATGGCAGAACATCTGTATTGGATTGCAATAGATTGTACAGGTGTACCTAATAAAGTTGCCACTGAGTGTAGGTTTTATTTAAAATGTTTTCAAATATCACAATATTTTGAAAATAAAAGGGACTAATTTTAAGGATAATGTACTTGATGTGATTGGCCTCTGCTAATACAAAAAACATTTGTTCCCTCTGTCATTGGTGACTGGCAGTATGAATGTGTATATGCCTCAGTGGACTGTAGAAACTGAACTGCCCTTTGAGGATAAATAAAGCTATCTGTATAGGTATCTGTATTTATCGGGGCTCAGACCATGTGCTGAATTTCCGTAATGACTTGAGAACCAGTGGTGACAGACATATTTTAAATCTGATGGCACCCTATTATGGCACACCCTTCTAGTGACATGATTTGGTTGATGCAAGTGTCTCCGACTGAAATGGGAAATGCTAGATTTGACACATACTGAAAGGGGCTGTGGCAGGGCTGAGTTTAGTTATTCCTGACATGTCAAGGTTAAGTTAACTGGAATTGACATCCCAGACCTGCTACAAGTTTTCACCAAACATCAATGTAATCAAGGTCCCTTAATTATATTGCAGAAGTTGCGACGCCTTGGCTCTCAGCACAAAGTACACAATTCTGTTTGTCTCCAGCAGATATACTAATCTTAAACTGTAAGAAGTCGCTTACTTCCACAAATCTGATTTCAAGGTTAAAACATTAAATATACCAATGCAGTCATAGTTAAGAGCTACACTTTCTCATTACTATTTATTTATTTTGTTGAATGTACTATGTTACTGTGAGTAGATGCAGTGTCATTTGACAACATATTCAACTGCCAGACTACATCATTGTACTGACTGACTTTGGTCTTGTAAGGAAAATATTGCTATTTGATAGTTTTCTATGATGTGCAACTGAGGAATTCCACACACTGACATGAAATCAATTGACTTCAATGAACAGATGTTTTATTACCATCAAATTGGAAAATAAGTAATACAAATTCATCAAACAGTAGCTTTCCAAAGAACTCTCCTATGTGGCGGAGGTACACTCACATCTCTAATCTACAGAAATGCTTCTGTCCCTTTGCTGTGCAGGCCTTAAAGTTTAATGTGAACCTCACACCTGCAGGACATATTTACCTTCCATTGTATCGACAATTTATAACACAATTAAGCCAGCAGAGCAGAGTGTTGTGTTTGTGTGTGTGTGTGTGTGTGTGTGTGTGTGTGTGTGTGTGTGTGTGTGTGTGTGTGTGTGTGTGTGTGTGTGTGTGTGTGTGTTGTGTGTGCCGCCGGCTGTAAGAGAATTTTACTAGATCTTAGAACATAACAATAATTTTGGAGCGTATTTAACCAAAGTCAAATGGAGCCAATGTGGAAATTGCATCTTATTGCATGCTTGCTTATTGTTCTTGACTGCATGTTTGTGAATGTACACAAATTTTGCCTCACAATATTTTGTCTGCTTATAATAAACATTACAACATTTGTAAATCAAATTAATTAATACCAGCCCCAATATGTGAAAACCAGCAGTTTACATACAATCAGTATCAAAAAATATAAATGTATATATTTATAGTTTATGTATTGGTCAGTTTGTGTGTCTGTGCTCATTACCTGTAATGTGTACCCAGGTTCACAGGTGAATGCCACCACCTCATTGACCATATATCTGTCTCCTGCTTTGATGCCATTGGCTGGGATCATTGGTTCTGGACAAGTGGTAAGACCAACAGCTACAAAAAAAGAACATAAACATAATTAACGAGGTCATTACTAGTATTTATTTTATCATTACGTTTACTATGTAAACATTGCTTAGCCTTGGGTTTAAGTGGATTCTGGACAAATTACTTTGATATAGATAGAAAAATACACTTCAGTGACAACAAAACAAGTTTCCTCTTTTGTTCTCCACCTTGTCATTGCTTCAGTACTTTATCATTGCTTTTCCTGTCACTTGCATGTGGCCTTTCTCTCAAAATGAATACATCAGTTTACCTCATCTCTGTACCGAGCACTTGTTTGCATCCCACAGGGTAATAGTGTATCTGAGTAAATTAAAGTTTTTCAACACAAAGGAGAAAATTACAATATTTAGATTAATTTGATGAAGAACTAAGATGGCAGAATAATTTAGTAATGCTCTTAATGTAATTTATTTTTAATACACAAGAGCCTATTTATGAATTGACAGCAAGTACAATAAAAAAAAGCTTGTACTTCGTCAGCAGTGACAGAAGCCTCTGAAATGTGCTTAAAATATGTGAAGGTAACATAATGACTTTGGTTGTGTATTCCCAACCCAATAAAGGTTAAACACATCCTTAATAAGTTTGACAGCAGCCAGCCCTTCATCAAATAGTATCAGTAAGAGTGTATCTGTGTGTTCATGTGCGTGTGTTTGTGTCTACTTGTGTGTTTCACTTGAAAACTTCCGCAGGAGACTGCCCTAGAGCGGTTACCATGGCAACACAGGGGTGGAAGAGGGATAGAGAGTGAACGAAGGGGAAAGAGAGGACTGAATGTATGTGTGCATGTGTGTGATTGTTTGTGTGTCTGTTCTTGTTGGTTCATTATCTACCTTCCCACCAGCAAAACAATGTGATCCCACTGAACTCACACACATACACACACACACACACACACACACACACACGTCCAGGTGGGCCAGACCCAGTGTATGACATTTGTGATTGTGTGTGAATGACTGACAGTTGCATGAGTGTGTGCTTGCTGCGAGGGATAAGCGGGACTTTTAGATGGAGCGTAAGTGAAAAAGCTGCAAGAGACTGTAACTTGGAGATACATGCATGCATGCACACACAGTCTGTTATTAGGCAGAGCATCAGCAGGCTGTCAGGCCAGCTGATCAATGAAAGTATTCCATTTGGCTGACCGACCGTCTCTCTCTCTCTCTCTCTCTCTCTCTCTCTCTCTGTGCTAGCAAACTGCTCCCTCTTTTCCCTGGTTATGACAGAGCAGTGATTCTCTGTAAAATGCTGACAATACTACAACCCCCCTACTAGGGCCACTAGACTACAACTAGACAGTGTCAGCACTTAAGTCTTAAGTTAACTGACTAGATTTACTATACTTCTTTTTCGGTTTATTTAAAGACAGACAAGGGAGAGAGATGTCTCACTCTGCCCTTTAGAGGAAAGGCCATTTATTCAGCTTAAAACGATGAGAACATCATCAGCACATCTTTCACATGTCCCCAACAGATGATTCTGTACACTTATACAAGCTACCACAATCTTGCATAACTGACATGGAGAACTTTTAACAGCACAGCAGATACACGGTTGGTCTTGTTTTTCCTGTTTCTACAGGAAACAGTAGAAAACAAAGATAGTACAACACACACTGTGTCAGAAACAGTTCCAGAAATAGTAAGACTATTCCAGGTTTTTTACTAGAGTGTTTGCAGAGAGAATCAGCATACAGTAAACATTAATCTGAGGGCAAATAGTAATGTAGGTGTTATCTTATCACATATTGAACAGGTTAAGTTGATTGATTTCTGTGTTTAATGAAAAATGTTAAAAGACTACTTTGTGGTGAGATCTCAGGAAAACTTGAAACAAATTCTGCTACAGATTAAAGAGATTAGCAAAACTACCATCGGAGTACTGCAAAAGCTCTCATGGCAGTGTAATGTTTGATATATATATTTTTGAAGGTGATCGTGGAAAAACTTCAATTCTCAGCATGCTGTATTTGGACATACAGTAAACAGGTACAGTTACAATAGTAAACAGCCTGCTTGTAGACTAACATTATTAAACAGGATGCAATGTGTTGGTTTTGCCCATTGGTTTTGCCACATAATAGCAGACATTGACTTACACACTAAGGTGGAAACACCAAGAAATACCTATCCCGAAATTCATGTCCAAAAAAGGAGGGACCCAATCTGAAAAAGTACAGCCAGATCTGATTCAAACCTACAAAAAATAGCAAGAGAACACCGAAGGTGGCAGCAGCATGATGCCCCACAAATAAACAAGCGGCCATAAAAAATACAGCCACACATTTTATTTCTGCATTTCACAGTCTCCATTTTTGTCCTGTTATGATTATGATGAGAGCTGATGCCAAGTACGCTCAGATCCACTCAGGTATTACGTATAGTGGCACACAGACCCAAGACCTACGCAATCTAATTAGACTGAATATAATTTCATCTCCGCCTGACTCGGATCTCAAGTTGGGTCTTGGTTATGAAGCACTGAGAGGACCCATGACCAAGGACCAGACGTCTAATCCCAACTTCCTGTCAGTACAGTTCCATCCAAAATCCTCTTACCATGGAAACTAGGGGTACATGATAGAGAAAGAAATCCCAAATAGCCCAAAAAGACCACCTGCACAGCTCTCAACTCAATAATATATGTGTTGCTGAGCAAAATAAATGTTAAAACATAAAACTATAAGAGTGGCTTGAACCACACCGAGTGCCATTTTCATTTGAGGATTATTTATGATACTGTACAGGAAGTTCAAATTACAGTAAGTATCACATCTTCACATCCAGTAATATAAGCCACACTAAAAAGATGAGAATAGCAAAGAAATAGACATGATGGACTGTCCCTGAAAGTCATCATTCTTCCAGATTCTCATTCCTAAGGATGGCATGTTGACACATTTTTTTGACAAAAAAAAAGAAAAAGAAAAGAAATACAGGCCATCGACCCAGAAAAATGTGCACTCACCTACACACACATACATACACAAATACACACAAAGGAATGTGCGTGCAAACACACACTATTGTTCTAACACATACTCACAAAAGGGGACATGTTCATTGATCTGGAAGTGATTCTAAGCTAAAACAACAACAAAGGACTGAAAAGCACAGCCATGCCCTGACAGGTGTGTATGTGTGTAAATGCATGATGTTAATATCCATGTCCATTCCTTTGTCTGTCTACACGTTGTGTGTTTGTATGTGACTCTTTTTGGACAAAAACCCTTGTGCATGTGTACTGTATGTATGTGTCTGTTTTCCCTTTACCTTCCTTTAGGTGTGTGTTCTGTGTGTGTGGTCCAATTTGGGCCTCAGTATGTGTGTATGCTTTCGGGCATTACCAGTTCAGGTCACTGACTCTTGTTATTTGATGTTGAAGTTTTGGCTGCAACGATGTGTGTGTGTGTGTGTGTGTGTGTGTGCTCAAGTGTATGTGTAGGTCTGCAGCTTTGTGTGCATTGTGGTTTCTGGTGTGAAGGCACCCGATATTTACTACTAAGTTGTTTTACCTCAGCAGTATATATTTTTTAAACAAATCAATCTTTAATTATATCTATCTATCTATCTATCTATCTATCTATCTATCTATCTATCTATCTATCTATCTATCTATCTATCTATCTATCTATGTTAAAAGCTTTAACTTACTTTTGTATTCTAGGTGAAATCCTGCTGCCACAACACTGATGTCACTCTGAAAGTGCAGAAGGAGTTGATTGGACGTTGAGTTGAGGAGGGCGGGAGCAGTGGTTCCTGTAAGAGACAGACCAAGATAAACATATGACAATACAAAAAAATAGCATCAAAGTTTATGTAACGCAACACTGGGCATACAGTTAAAAAGTATGTTCAAAACACACAGTGAAGCTTTGTCAGCAAGCACAATTTTTGACCATAAGTCTTGTTTAAATCCCAAGACCAGCTGGGAAATTATGTGTAGAGAAGGTGAGCGACCCCTCACCCTCTATGGACAGATAGCATTTTGGGGTCCTTATGTGAAGTAACTCTCATCTGACCCAGTGAAGCTGCTCTGTGGCCAACATCAAATCACTATGGTTATAGTGGGCAGCTCCCCGGTGTGCTTTCTTGAGAAGGGCACAGTCATTTGTGTGTGTGCGTGCGTGTGTTGCCCTATGGGTGGCATGTGTGATAGGTGTGTGACAGGTATGTGCTTGGGGCAGGTCACAGGGGAACTCCGCTGGGAAATTGTAAAAGGTTAGATCATTCTTTATCCCTCCCTGTCTTCTTCCTCTCCCTCTTTCTCTCTCTTTTTCTTCCATCCTTCACTCAACCTCTTGGTGAAACTCTTCCCTTCCCTTTCTTCTTTTCCTTGCACTGACTGCCTGGTAATCAGACAAATTCTATACTGTATCTTTTTTAAAGTACCATTTATTACTTTTTAAAGCTATATATATATATATATATATATATATATATATATATATATATATATATATATATATATATATCTGTTTAGGCAGGCTTTTATGTGATTAATGTTTGATGCTGTACTGGTTTGATTTTTCTTTTTCTTCTTTAAATGTTTTTTATAAATTTTGTAAGGCATCCTTGAGGGCCATGAAAGGCGCCTTTAAATAAAATGTATTATTATTATTATTATTATTATTATTATTATTATTATTATTATTATTATTATTATTATTATTATTATTATATATCATGTTTTTTGGTATTAGAAATGACATCCATCATAGATCTCCAGTATATGCTGTATGTGTGTTTTTTTAATAGTTTAAGACCTGTCATTTCTAATTCATTATATGTTTGTGTGTGTGTGTGTGTGTGTGTGTGTGTGTGTGTGTGTGTGTGTGTGTGTGTGTGTGTGTGTGTGTGTGTGTGTGTGTGTGTGTGTGTGTGGTTTAGGAGCTGTCATATCTCATTCATCATAGATCTCTGGAGTGTTTGTGTGCAAGGGTGTCTGCGCACAAGTTTGTGTGTTAATGTGTGTGTTGTGTGTGTGTGTGTGTGTGTGAGCTTATTGTCATACCAGAAAATGACCCTAATTTGGGAGCTGTCATGTCTCCTCCATCGTAGATCTCCAGAGAGTCCCAATTGTGCTCAGTAGCAAATGTCATCACTTGGATCTAAATAGCAAACAATAAAATAAATAAAAATAACAACTTCCAAGTTTATGTGCTTCTTCCCTAGTTAAATATTAATGTATAAGTGTATACATATATGTACCTGTATCCCAGCCCCTTCACTGACATGGATCCTCCACAGACAGTTGAGACTGTTTGGGTAGGGTTCAGGATAGCCAGGAGACAGTATTGTACCGCGACGTTCAGTCAAATTGCCACTGCAGGGAACTACAATGGAGACATAAATTATTAATTTCTTGGCAACGTTTATTAACTAAATAGCTAACAGATAAGACAGGTTGTTGGAATATTGCTCTGCATATCCCAAACAATATGGTGTTCAAAATTACCACTACAGGGAGCCGGAGAATATGATAAACATTATTTACTATGGTATAAACTAAGGTGACAGTTGAAGCTGTTTGCATAATGCCTGCTCTCAGCAGAGAGAGATTTCACACAGGCATACATTTAGTTTGTTAGAAACCATAACTCTCATTGTACTGGATGATTCTCAAAAAGGACTGATCGCTTGCTATATATGTGGGGTACATTCTAGATACATTTCAGTGTCGGTTAGCCTTACCTATACAGCTTGGTGTTGTTGCATTCCACTGTGCGAGGGCACCTGGCACGGCTTGGCACCAGATAGCACTGGATCCTTTCAGGAGATACCCTGGACTGCATTCAAACCGAACCACAGAGCCAGCTGAGAACTCTGAACCAATTCGCCTGCCATACCGAGGCTCTGGCACTGAACTGCACTGACTGTCACTGGTGCGAGGCACAGCTACAATGATGATGGTGATTAAATATGGAAAAAACAGAAATGTAGCTATCAGTAGAATTCAATGCAACTTAGTGTGTGAACGTGTAGGTATGTGAGAGAAAGAGAGCTATAGAGACAAATAGAGTGAGCGTTACCTTGGTAGACGAAGTGAAAACCTCTAGCTGACTGGCCACTCTTAGCATTGAACCGCAGCATGATCTGATTGGAAGTTGCCAATGGCAATGTCTCTCCTTGGACAACAATTACACGCACACACCACACACACACACACACACACACACACACACACACACACACACACAAACATGATGGTTTCAAAATTAATGTTAATGATAAAAACAGCATACTTTTCTCTCCTGAAAGCACAGAGCAAGATTTTCTTTTCCTTTTACAAAATTGCAGACAATGGACACACAGAACATAAACATTCAGTTCCATATGAACACATACACACGTACACTCACACACAGATTTAACTGTACTGCTTTACATTCAGCCAGGGGTTTCTCCCTAATTTTCACAGTGTGTTAAAATGTGGTCCTCACAAGAATAAGAATGCAAGAAAAGCACACACCAACTCACAGGCTCATACACACATGGATTTATATGCGCACACATACACAAGCAAAACAAAGTAACAGTGATAAATGAGAAAAACATGGTCTGGTGTGGCTGACATTTAGAACCATCATTAGCTGCATCGGGATGTGTGTGTATGTGTAAGTTTGGTATGCGTGGATGTGCGTTAATAGGTTTGTGTGTCAGGATAATCAGTCAGTTAGCTGGAACAATGTGCTATAAAGCTGTTTGCCTGTGTGTGTGTGTGTGTGTGTGTGTGTGTGTGTGTGTGTGTGTGTGTGTGTGTGTGTGTGTGTGTGTGTGTGTGTGTGTGCGCGTGTGTGTGCATGTGTGTGCGCGTGTATGCGTGCATGTGTGATAGGGTAATGATGCGGCTAACATTATTTTGTAAAGCCTGGTGTGTTTCATTCTTTGCTGCCAAAAGGGGAATTTCCAACCCAAATTAACTTTAAGGAATAAGCCACCCATTCTACATTACATAAACTGGCCTCTTTCCTTTGAACTAACTTGGATGGATAGTAGTTGGAAATAAATAAATTGCATAATGTGCAGCTACATTTAGCCAAACAAAAACTGTCACATCCTCCTAGTTAATATTGTGTTGAAATAAGCTCACTAATTCACTCAATGAAGGAAAAAGGGCATACAAAAGCAAAAATGTAAACCTTAGTATAAAAATAGATACATGACATACAAGACATGCTCAATTATATCCATTTAGATATGTTTGTGTTTTCTCTGTTTTGCAGTCCTTTATTAAACAGCTTTCATTTTTCTCAAAATTCTACAAGCACACAACTAAATAAAAATGACAAAGAAAATATTTTAAAAGCCCTGATTTCTACAGAAAGAAACTACATGTCAATTCCAGTGGGATTCCCCTGCAGCATGCCCCCTGGTCATGACACACAACAGAAGAGCACGTAGCTTTGAGGCAATGAGAGCACATTTTGCCAACAACTATGTTATCACTATTTCTTCATATTTCGTTCTTCTACTATGTCATCTATATAGATTTTGCCTCATCTCTGAATCTTGATCATGCTGAGTGTGTTACTGTGTAGTGACTCAAAATGTTGCTAAGCTGGGATGACTCAAACTTGGAGGATAAGGAAACCCAGGGAAGATTGTGTGGCCCCAGTGAGGCGCTTTCCACTGCTGATTTCTTCTTGTAAAGATAACCCATAATGGATTTTCACCAAATACATCACTGTCAAATAAATTGTGATAACGACCACTGGTGCTGTGTTCTACAGCCCCCAAGAGCTGCTTTCTTACAGGAGATTTCATTATTTTTCTCTTTCAAAGATGTGCCCAGGAGCCCAAAAAGAAAAAAACGAAAACGTTAAAATATTACAACTGAATAGCAGCTTTTCAAAAATATAATTTAATGCTAACTCCCAATAAGTGAAAAAAGCAATCAAACAGCAGCAGTGTGACCCAATAGCATTCCTTCAGCTTTGTCTGACACGGGTATTAGCCAATAGGAGACTCACCTGAATGTGACCCAGCCAGGGAGCTGAGCAATCGAGCATTCTCATTGGCTCCATCAAACAGCTCCACTGAGTCATTCATCGTTGTCTGGAAAACAGCAAACTGACCAAACACCACTGAAGAAGATGAACAGGCAAGAACACAAAAAAGAAAGAAAGATTGATATAAATTAGCTCTTCTGTAGGTGATTCAAATAAAAATCCATTGTAAAAATGTATGGTGTGATCATTGATGTACTTACCAAACTGTGTGGACACAGTGATGTAGTAGGAGCAAGTCTGTCTTGTAGTGTAGTTTAGAGGATAGTTTGGAGACAAAACGACTCCTTCAGCTCCACCATACTGTCCTCCGCATGGAGCTATGGAAAGACAGAAAGGGAATTTCATCTTAAATAAAAACAAAAGCTAATTTATAAGCTATGTTTTAGGTACTTTAAGTGTTTTACACAGTGCACATTTTCCAAAGAGAGAGGCCAATGCCTTTTGCAACTTTAGACACATTCTGTGCTTAAAGACATGCACGTTATTGTGCTTCTAGTGACTGTCAAACTCTGCTGTACTCGCTGTTGTTTAAGCAGTAAAAGAGAGAGTCCTACTATAACTGCTCATCGCTGGCTATCTTTGATTACCAGCTCTGAGAAGCCTCAGTTCGCAGGTGTTTCCATAGAGGGCGATGCCTCTCCAGGCTATTCACGGACATCTCAGAGATAGTAGGGATTGGTGTTTCTGCGATAGAAAACCGTAAATTATACACTCCTCTGCCTTTCTTTAAAACCAAGGACCTTGAGTTTAATTGCTTGAATGACATCCTGGCCCATCCCATCAGCCTGTCCAATCCCTTCAGGATCTATCTGCCTCCAGGCACCAACTCAGTGGTCACTGTTAAGAAGCTCATGAAGGCGAAGAATGGTGGTTGGCGGATCCCGGACTTGGGGCCTCTGCACTCTGGTTCTGCAAATTTTACCAGCATGTTCATCATATTCCTGCCTCCACTCTGTGCCTCTCAGATGTTGTTGACCCTGCTGAGACTCTCAGGCTGAAATCCCAATAATAATCCAGGATGAGCTATCTTACTGAGGCTGGAACATGGTGCCTCTCCAGTGACTCCAACGCAAGTTTGAGGGGGCATCGAGCCATAGGCGTTGGCTGGGTCTAACCACAGAACCACCAGATCACCCCTATTCTCTTTAGCTTCTCTGAGAAACTGTGTGACCACACCTGTGTGCTGTAAACAGCCTGCTCCTATCCCAGGGAAGCCACCTTTCTGCACCGAAGTGTTGATTTATTCATTCCTGAGGGAGACGTCAGCTTACGAGATGATTCTAAATTTGCTGATATTCTTGGAGTCCTACCTATCCACACTCCTTGCCGCCACTGTGGTGCGGTTCTGCCTCTTCTCCAAATTACCTTAATGATCCTCCAAAGCTGATGTAGCAGCTTAGGGCAGTGATTTTATACCTTGTAGGATGCTCTGCTTTGTCCCGGTACTGAACTGACCTTGCTGTTCTTACCACATCCTGAATGACTCCCTTAGCGGGCGCTGGTGGTCTTATCACTCCCTCGTCTGTCGCATTTATTCACCGTTATTTTTCGACTATTCTAAAATAGTGTTTTTGAATATTTCTGCATCCTGGGGTCCCTAAAAAATTGGGTATGTCTGGAACGCTGAGACTGAATTCAATGAAGCCAATTGTATTCATGTGTGATGATGTTGGTCCCCATAGTAGCCATTTCATTGTAGTGAATAATGTTTTTAAAAACTTGACTTCACCGTTCAAAAGGACTTGTTGTGAACTCTAGGATAATCACAGCCTCATGAAACTGTACAACCACAAACTAGAAAATTAGGGCATTCAGAGGATGTATGGCTTTCCTAGGTGTCTTGATTCTGAGCAGTTTCCAGAACAGAAGTGCTCGCCATCCAATCGCAGAAAAATGCAATTCTTATAGAAATCTCCAAATGTCAAAAGGTTTTGATACTAAATAATAGAAAGGATATTCATATGGTATTCCACAAGGTCTTGGTGTATTTCTGACCATTTTTATCAATTCTCGAGTAGTCAAAAATGGTTAAATTCTGCACCAAATCTGTAACAAATGGTATTAACCCAAAAACTGCTGCAACAACTTATGAGACATAATTACACATGAGAATGGCCATCATAAGCGTAAACAGAAAAAAACGCTGTTGTGAATGTAGGGTTGCTTGTCTCCCCTTCCCACCTCAAGACCAAACCTCTCAGCAGCCACACTTACTACGATGGTCGTCATAGCCTGTAGCCTCATTTTCACGTCCCCTTGTTTATATCCTAGTCAAACTTCTGCCACTCTGTTGTTTTGCAGGCTTGAGGCCACCTGCTCCTTTTCTTCTCTAAATTGCCTTACCAGAGGGACTCCACCTGTCTCACCAGGTGCTTGACATGTGCATTGTGGTGCTTGCAATCCCTCCTTGCATTTCATCTGCGACTAGCAGATCTTTTTTGTGGATCTTGCCGCACAAACACTAAGTACTAGTCGCTGTTTGTCCATTGCTGTTAGTCGTTAACTTTTTATCTGTCCAACTGGAACGCTCATTCTCCTTCACTCTCAGGCTCCTCTGGGGATATAACACATTTGTTTGATCCGTAGCTTGCTTTCATTTTTCACAGAAGGTGGGGTTTGGACTGCTGACCCACAACGCCTAGGTTTCAGTCTTTCCAAGCTGCCATAGGTCTCTCCAGTCGTCACCAACCTCTTCTTGGTTATCAACCAGCCTGTTCCTGGTAGTCACTGTTTTTCTTTTCAGCCTGACTGTTGTAAAACATCTGCTGATGTTTGAAGACTGACTATGAGTGGCAGAACGCTAATGATATCTTATACAGGTATAAAGAGCACATATTAACATAGTTTTGTATAAATTGATATGGCTTCAAAAGTAGGTAGTGGTCTTCCTTTACACATTGACCATCCTTTCTTTAACTTGTACTGAGGTGCGTTGACAGACACACCCGCCTGTGCACCCACACACACACATTTTAAATTGTACAATGTTTTACTATTTCTGTCACATTGGCTTGTGCATATAAATAGTGCATTAATTGCTTTTACTATTTTGCGAATCAGTTTTGTGATAAGATACAAGAGGTCTCTAAACCTAGAACCTAGAGGTTCTAAAACAACAATTCTACATACAGCACTATATATGGCAAAACCATTTCTTTCTGAGGTTTCAAAGGCATTTTATTCTCCCTGTGTTTCATGATGAAACTAAATTAACCTTTATTGTGTATATTTAGTTTTTGCTCAACAGTTTGTGTTACTCTCTGAAAAGTCAATATAACAGTTCTGTTTATGCTTTTGAAAAAGCTCCTAATAGAACTGCAACTCAACTTTAAAGTTTAGGCCTTTTTTAAATATGTTCCTGTACTCTCCTTACTACCTCAAAGCATTGATGTGTGTGTCTGTGTGTGTGCATGTAGGAAAAGGAAAATGAGACACAGACAGTGAGACGTAGGACTACAAAAGTGTTGTGCACATGTGTGTTCTTGTGTATGTGTGGGAATGATCAAAGCACATGGATGTGTCAGAGAAAGAGAGTGACATGCATGGCATTTTTAATGCATTTATTTGTGTGTACGTCATGTCGTATGTATGTATGAGGGTGTGAGTGATCAAAGCACATGTGTGTGAAGGCTTTTGATAAGGTTGACACCTGAGCCTAGAGCAGCACCATTGGGGGATTGTGGGTAGATCAAGACAAGACCTCTAGACCTGAAGTTTGAATGCAACAGCACAACAAAAAAATATCAATCGATACAGTGTGCGGGATCAGGAGGAGTGAAAAGAAAGAGGGTGATTACTCTGATGCTTTAGGAAACAAGAGGAAAGTATAAAGGGATAGGAGTGGGGCAGAGGAGGGCGAGTGGGTGGAAGTACAACAACAGTTAAGCAAAGGAGTAGAAACTAAACCAAGTTTTGCTGTATTTTTCATTGTAGGCATGTAAATCGGTTTTACTGAGCAAGCTTTAGCCAATAATAAAGGCCCATCTTAATGTCCACACTCACAGTCTCATAGGCTTTGACATGTGTTCCTAATGAATCCGCAAGGGCTCAGGGCTGTCCGACTCTGAAATCGGAAAGTGCTTCAGGGTTCTCCGGTGGACTTTTTGAGACCTTCATGCACAGTTTCCACTGAAATGCTGAAGACTTTGCTTGAGGGAATTACCCTCAAGGGATGTCAGAGGATGTCCCAAAACATCCAAAAGAAAAACAAACAATAAAACACTGAAGGAGCTGGAAAAACATGAACATGTCCATAGTACCAGTGACTGTTTCTAGTTATTTTTATTTATTTTTAAAGTAATGCATGATAATGACAATTTGTTTTTATCTTTTTTGATCAAACACTGCTTATAACATTTAGGCTATTATTACATTTTAAACTACATGTACAATCATATCTTCACATCTGAGAGCCCACAGACAGGCCTATGACCCAGGCAACATATTAATTCACAGTGCTGTCCCATTTCTCATACAGCATTTTAACCTCTGTTCCCTCGTGCTCTCACATTTTCACTGAGCACAGAGGTGATGATAATTAAAGTCTGTATACTGTGGGTGGACATTGGGACTGGGCCACAGAGGTACTCACACTAGCAACCAAAACAAGACAAGAAGTGAAGAGGCCAGAAGAGGTGAGAAAAGAAGCAATAGGAATGCACCATGAGTGTGTGTGTGTGTTGGGGGGATGGCATTGACAGATGTGCTTGTTGTTGCTGTTTTACACACACACACACACACACACACACACACACACACACACACACACACACACACACACACACACACACACACACACACACACACACATTCACTTACACTAATTTAATTGACCTCTGCTAGCCTAACCTGCAGTATAAATGTGCACACGCCCACATGCTGTTCATACACAAGGTTTGTAACTCTCTTGAGGGTGCTGAAGATGGAAGGTCTGCTTCTTATGGGTCATGCAATGGCAGTAGGGATTAATAGGCTTTTGAAATTACAGTAGGCCCTACGCTGATACAGGAGATCGCACACTGTGCACTGGCTCAGCACCACATTCATTCACTAAAAATGTTTTGTGTCAAGAGGAAGGAACTACTGTGAAGAGGGTGCTGCACAGCAGCCATCTCAGGTATAAAAAAAGTGCTAAACTTAACAACTTTTGAGCCAAATGTAGCCAGTTGGATTTTTTGAAAAATACATAAGAATAACAGATCGGAGTAGTAATACGCTCGCCAGCTTTGAGTGCAATGGGCAGTGCTCCCAGCAGCAGGAAAAAAAATTGAGAAGAGGCACACAATTAAAATGTGAATACTTAATTTAAACATAATGTGTCTAAATGATTGAAGCAACAAAGAGGATGAAACTGTTTTGGCACTGTTGTCAGAAGCGTTGCTTGCTTACCTTAGTCCTACAGTAGCTGCAATTTATTCCATAAGTATCATTATATTCAAATGTTTGTATTGTTTTGGCTTTGTATCCTGTAAACTGGATTAAAGTGAAACACACAGTAATGTTAAAGTGCTGTATTTTAGGGTGATGACATCCATACTGGGTGAACAGTGTCGCCCTTTTTATAACAGTCCTCGAATTTTAGGACATTGCACCCAAACAGTTATCCTACTGTAACTTACAGACAGGACGACCAATGAGTATTTTATGACCAAACAGAGGAATGTGAATCTCTTGCCAGTTCAGTTACCCAACCAGTCCAACTGATCATACTTTATAGGAAAAAATTAATTGTTGTCAGTCATGTGTGTTTATTGTCTGTGATGTCACAGAGTTGCCATTTTGGAGGTATAGCGGTACAGTAAACAACACGACTAAGTTAGTTATACAACAGGCAGAGCATCACTAGGGAAGATATCAAGTATATGTTTATATCTGAGGGCTTTTGACTTCAGTCACTCACTTATTTATTTATTTTAACCATTATTTATCCAAGGGAGTTTCCCTGAGAGGCAAGCTTCCATTTTCCTACAGGTCAGGGTATTGAACGAAAAAGTGCATATGATGATTTCATTTAAGTCTCTTTAAACTTGTTCAATACATTTTGATCCTAAAGTTGGAGAACTAGATTTAGGATCCTGGAAAGTAAACACCTTCAAATATAAGCAAAATGTCAGCAATTTATAGCCACTGTTTTAAATTCAATGTGTTGAAGTACAAAAATGTATCACTGTCTAAATTCCCTGTAAAACTGTAACATTTTAGTAAATATTAAAAAGAAATGAATTAGTATGTATTGTATTGGCATTTAATCTGTGTTGTTCTTTCAGATTGAGCCATCTCTTAAATGATACAGCTGATGTGCCTTAGAATCCCAGCCACTGCAGCCACATGCACATTTGTAATTGCCAAAAAAAAAGTACCATCGCCAAAGTACATAAGTAACTCAGTGAGCATCAGTTTGAGTAAAATTGAATGACCACAGGGCCATAATTTAGAGTGCCGTCTTTTAGTGTTATTGAATTTTCAGATAGTTTGTCTATTTTCTGCTTTCTCTTTATTTCTCAAAATATGTTTACTTTGGAAGTCATTCAGTGCACATCTTTAAGTTTCCATGGAATAGATTGTAAGCTAATTAAAATGTTTCCCTTCCCATTGCAACCCTCTTTTAATATATGTGCATAAAGTTGCACTTGCTCTTTAAAAGTGAATAATTTCCCACACATGGCCTTTTGCAACTTGAACATGTGAACATTATTAAGTGCAGGAGATTAGCAGTTATATCATCCTACCAGTTACACAATCTTTCCCTTAATGCACATGCATGAAGAAGAGAGGGTTGATTTTACAGAAGATAGTCCTTAGGGCAGAGTGCCTTTCAGAATGGTCAGTCTGTTTGATAAATAATTGCCCTTTGAGAGAGTGACAGTATTGGTACTTGTGTTGCAATATGAGAGACTCAGTTAACATTACTGTTCGTCAGCCCTAAATATCTTGTTAAATTAAATATAGCGCAGCGAGCCAATGTATTTTGTTTATTGCCACTGCAGAGAAATACATTTTATTTATGAACGCTGTTGTTTTCTGCCGGCACTTATTAGGCTTGCCGATGCTAACGCAACCAGCAGCTAAGTGTGAGGGGCTACGATTAGCCGTTGTTTGGCTATTTATACTTTGTGCAACAACTGACATACGTAATATACACTGGAGTCTTGCCTATTACGTCACAGTCGGGGGTGAGAGAATTCAAATCCAAGCAGACACATAAGCTATAAGCTCAAATAAAATAATTTAGTTTAGAGTTCCTCTTTAAGTGATATTCAAACATATAGTATATTAAAAGATTAGACATCCAAGTGTGTTTGCATACAAACATGAGTGGTGTACTGTATTTGGTGTGCATGTGTGTTAGTGTGTTTGTGTGTGTGAATACTGCCTCTAGGCGGCACTCAATAATAGCTATGTCTCCCTCTCACTTCACGTCTCTGTCTTTCACCCTTTCTCTCTCTCTCTCTCTCGCACAGCCGCACGCATTACACACACACACACACACACACACACACACACATACACACACACACAACCCTATCAACAGTCATGGAGAATTCCTTCTTTCTCGCACCAGCTCTTAGTTACCATGGAAACCAATAAAAGAGCGGTTTAAGATGGGAGGTGTGTGTGTGTGTGTGTGTGTGAGAGAGAGAGAGAGGTGTGAGAGAGAGAAATATAGAACAAAAAAAGGGATAGAGAGCCAGAGAGAAATAGTGAGAGAAAAATATAGAGTGAATCTGACACACAGGTGGGAGGAATGTAGAATAAGAGAGCGAAGAGAGTGAGAAGTAGTTACAGAGAAAAGGAAAGAGGAGGAGAAAGAGGAAAGTGTGAGGGGGTTTGAAAGGAAGGAAGAGACGAGACAGAGGGAGTGTAAGTGGAGATGTATTATTTAAAGAGGTCTCACCCTGTCTAATGAGTTTGGTCTAAAAGCCCCAGGAGCTGCCCAAAGATAGAGAGACAGACAGACAGACAGACAGACAGAGAAACTCCCCTAACTACAGTATGTGGTGAGAAAATTCAATGTGCAATATGAGCAGGGAGAGAAAAAGAGCAAGATTACTATGTAGGACTGGATTTATTTAAATTGTTCTGCTTTGATTATGTGAACTGTCCTATAGTGTAGGTGACAGCAATCTCAGCAGATCAATGTATCTGGGACACAGAAAGGGCCTGGGCCAGGAACCAAATTAAGGTCTGTCTCACTGTGAGGAAACAGAGCAAACAACTCCACTGAGCAAGGCTAATATGATTGAAATCTGAGTCAATCAGGAAATTCTAAAACACCATGTACTACGCAGTCTCTAAAAAAATGTCAATATACATGTTTTGGCAATTTATGAAATTAACAGTAATATAACATATGTTCTAAGCTACTGTATAAGCTGGCATAGTAGCCCATATGATACTCTCTGCAATGTGATATACCCAGAATGAATGTGTGATATAGAAATCTTAATGTGTAGGCTAATAAATGGTTCAGATCAGATCAGAGCTTAAAAACCGAAATGCATTAATGTTTTAACATTAACAAGCTGTAATAAACGCACCTTATACAAAAATTAAATGACAGTAAAAAGACATGAATCAATTGCCAGATGAAGTTCAAGGCGTTTCAGGGTTTCAGATCATTTTTTATTTGACTGAAGACCATTATGTGGTCTTCCATTAATAGCCTTAAAATATGACTAAAATATCAATACTTGGCTTCTGTTCATAAATACAGTATTGTGGGAGAAAGCATCTAAATATTACACTGAATCAATTTCAGCCACAACTATTTGCCAATGAACACAAGCTCTTTTAATGTTTAGCCCATCCAAAAAAATGTAGCAGGTAACCTATTCACGGATTAAGTCTGGTTGGTTATTGGTCCGACCAAATAACTAACTACAGTAACTGTTTAGTTGGTTAAGGTATGACCTAAATGACTGACTGACTGACTAACTAACTTTCTGATGTCAGTCAAGACATCAGAAAGACATCCCCTACAGTACAAGATCCTCCTGCTCACCTACAAATCTCTCCATGGACTCTCATCACAATACCTCACTGATCTCCTCCACCCCTACACTCAGTCACGTTCCCTGCGGTCCTCTGACAAAGACCTGCTGGACACCCCTCGCACCAGGTCGCAGACTTTTGGGGACAAGGCTTTCTCTGCCAATGTTCCCACACTCTAGAACAGTCTACCACTCCACCTCCGCTCCGCCCTATCCCTGCCCATGTTCAAAAAGCACCTCAAAACATTTCTTTGACCCCTTTGCTTTTATTAGGAATCAAATTGCCTTAAAATTATGCTACTCAAAAACAGATTACCACCACACTGCTGGACAAAAAAAGACTACTATCGATACATTTCCAGATTTGAGATTGGTTAAGTAACTGTAACACATCTAAAGTTGGTAAGTGACAATATTATCTTGAAATAAATGAATGTGAACATGAAATAAAATAACTTAATGAGCTTTTTTTTCTGTTTGTTATTCGTTGCTGTTCTCAAACGGCTACTCTGACTGCAATTATCTCATCTTTACTCTCTCCCACCCCCTAACCCCCCCTCTTCACTGTGTCTAAGACATTATTAAACAGAGCTTTCACAGGAGCCTTTTTCAAAGTGTTAAGAGTTATAAATAAGTGTACATTGTCTGTGTGTGTGTTTGTGTGTCTTTTGTGCTCATTTTAAAATTCATTCCTTGTCCTGCCACCTTACTCTGTGGCTTATTTGAATTTTTTACCCATATGGCATCAGGCCAGGGCTCTGTCACTTTAGAGATCACACACACACACACATCACATATACACTCTGAATGGCATTTTGGCAGGTGCCACTTCCTCGACTCTCTGAGCTGTCAATCAATTAGACAGTTCAGTCTTCCAATCCCTGACAGACTCTATGTCTCCAAAGTTCACACACACACACACACACACACACACACACACACACACACACACACACACACACACACACACACACACACACACACACACACACACACACACACACACTTAGAATTGTAGGTCTTGGACCTGTAAGTCTAACAATATCTGAACATTATAGGCATCATAAAAGTAGTATTTATGGCAGAAAAGTTGTATTGGAGTGCATTAGATTGTACAGGTGTACCTACTAAACTGGCCACTGAGTGTTTGTGCAAGCAGGTTTTTTTTTTTATAGTTTAACATAGGCAGGGTTTGCCCCACGTGAGCTTTTCATCAGCATGGTGTTTGTAAGGAAGCAGTTCTTGATGTGTCTTTCCTACCTTTACATGATGGCAGAGCCCTGTCCCACACCGGCTTCCCAGCATTCCCCATGACACAGGTGATGGTATCCCCGCCCACTGTTGTGTAGCCATGGTGACAGTTGTAGGAGACCTGAGATCCCAGTTTATAGTCATATCCTGTCCGACTGGCATTCATAATGTTACCAGGGTCAAAACAGGCCTCGCTTGGTTTTTCTGTGGAGAATAGAGAGAGTTTTTGTATTGGACAATGACAAGGCCCAACCAATTTGGAATATTACTAAACTATAAATGTTTTTATTTTTCATTATGTATTAATCTCATTAGTTCATTAGATCTCATATCAGCACCAGGCACTGCACAGTCTCCCACGTGGTGCTGGAAAAGGCACTGCTACGATTTTCTCTCCACATGATGGCAAATTCATGTAATTTTCCTGAAAATTTGAATGAATAGTTATAGCAAACAGTTATAGATGTACATTTCTAAAACGTGTCTAAATCATTTATGCATTCGAGTAAAGGACATTTTCAGATTCCATTAAGAATATTGGTGGTCATTTTGGGCCACATTTAGTCAACAGGCTGCTATTTGTTGACTTCTATAGGTTGTATTGAATATCCTCTATTCCCCCCCATGGGAAAGGAAGAAACAAATAAGGGTAATCGTGGAATTAAGAAATTTAAAAACTGTCTTGGCTCTTTATGACTTGGCATTGGGCCAGCTTGTTTGCTTTACTGTGATCGCCCAAAGAAATGAGATATTGGGCTTGACAAAGGGAAACCGACAGAGAGAGAGAGCGAGAGAGAGAGAGGTGGAGGGCAAGATGGAAGTGAAACAAGGAGATGATTAAGGTTGTATTTTAATTAGAGAGATGGCAGATGAAAGGTAGTGAATTAATGACAATAGTACAAAGGTGTGAGGTAGCGTGAGGAGACAGACAACAGAGAAGGAGATAATCTTTTTTTAATTAGAGATAAATGGAGTGAGAGAAAGAAGAGAGAAAATACTATATAAAACTTGACAGAGCAGATTTTTTTCGAGTCAGTCAAACAACTAATCATCAGCTTCACATCGACTGTAGCTGTTAAATCACCCCCAGTCAAGCAACATCTGTAAAACCAGGATGAGTCACAATCTGTGAAAGTAAACAAGTCATGGGCTGACATGGAACAGCATGCCCTTTCAACTGAAAAATACTTCTGATGTACAGCAAGGGTAAAATTAATGGGGTAGGCAGCTTAAAATATTATCCAGTCTGTACACTCCTGTATCGACATTTTAATCATTACACTTCATAAACACAGTGACAATGACTGTTTTTTACTTTAGTGGACAGAACACAAATACAAACACAGGGCCAGATTTACTGCTTTTTGGGGCACAATGCGTCCTATATTTTGCGCCTGAAAATCAGGCGCAAAGGCTTTAGGAAATCTGGCCCACACAATATTACCAGTAGAGATGTAACACAGCATTGAATTTTTCCTCTACTTCATTATGAATAATAATCACAGCTGTTGGCTACTTACTGCGTTGTTTTTGTAGCTTTGAACTTAATTAGGCCCATAGTGCAGTGCTATGCTGAGATTGCCAATTGATTGCTATTGCTGTTACTTTACTACGAATACTGTCACCACCTAATACTAAGACTATGAATACTGTACTACTGCTATTACTAATTCAGCTACCCTACTGCTACTCCTCCTGCTGCTATACTGTACTACTTCCACTACTATCATTACTACAACTACTTTTACTACTACTGCTACTAGTAGCATTACTACTTGCTATACTTAGCACAACTAGTCAATAATCTGTAGATTAGACTGTTTTAAAACATTATCTAAGAAGAATTTCAGTATCTTAAATGTGGCCTTGCAGGAAAGCGTATGAGGAGATTATATTGAGGAAAGGTTTTGGGGTTTAATTACCTCTATATTCAATGGCAAACCCAGACATGCCCAGTGAGGCATCAGATCTGAATGCCAGGAAGAGACTGTTACTACTGCTCTCTATTCGCTCTGGGGCCTGGTTGCCTTGGAGACTTGCTAGTAACGGCCCATTAGAGTCTTCACCCTCATAGATGTGCAGGAAGTCGTAACTTGGCTCCATGTTGAAACTGGGGTAGAAAAACAAAACAAAACAGAGAGAAATGGGTTCAAGAATTTAGTAAGAATGACGTTGAAGTTTGCTTGTGTCCTTATTAAAATTATCCAAACAATTAATCCAGTGATGTGGGTTAAATTAAAATACCTGCTTCATTTAATGACTGCCAATTAGTTTGTGCTATCTCTCTTCTAATCGTCTGCTCATCTTACTTTCATTTGACATGTTTTCTGGATGTGTTTGCTGCATTAAAAATGAAAACCTTTTTGTTTGTTTTCCTTTTGAATTTAAGACAGCAATATATAGTCAAAACATTAATTTCATTGATATTTAAAAAAAGAAAAAAGAATGTGGTGCTGCCGCAAAAAGCAGCCATGCGGCATCATCTATATATTAAAGTAATCATCCTGTTGTCTCATCTTGAATGGACATGTGATGATCCATTTTGATTTATAGCCTACCTACAGTAGATCCTGATGTATGTAAAAGTGTTGCTGGTTTACGCTTTTGACAGCTTCTCCTCATCTATCTATACATACATGTCATCTGATCCCAACGAGGGTAAAAGTATAGGAACACACACACACACACACACACGCACACACATACACACACACACACACACACACAAAGTCTCAGTGTTTGCTCTTACACCGGCTGTGTTATTGCCCTGTCTTCCACCTGTCACATAGAGACAAATTTGTATGTGTGCATACACACACATACACACACAGAAAAAGAAAGAGAACAAGAGAGAAAGAGGTGTATTGTGTATGTTGAGCATTATTGATAACTAGCATAAAGGTACATGTGGAGTTTTTGTGCACCAGGGCGCTGTAGAACAACATTTAGATGAGCAATTATTTTTTCTTTCTTTTTTTTTCTTTTTAAAGATTTTTTGGGGGGGCTTTACCCTTTATTCGATAGTGACAGTGGAGAGACAGGAAAGGGGGAGAGAAAGAGAGGGGATGACACGCAGCAAAGGGCCACAGGTTGGATTCGAACCCGGGCCGCTGCCAAGCAGTGACATGAGGTAATACACAGTTCTGCTAAGAAAATTTTAAATTTGAAACACATTTCACATGTTTGTTAGGCCTGTGCTAGGGTTACACACAATTTATTTTGGTGAGAACGGTAAAATGCAAAAAGAATATCTTATAGCACTAATACCCTTTTTGCACTGACAAAGCATTAACATGATCTATGCTAATACCTTTTGCATTAGTGATACATTCTGGGTCTGAATGCTAAAGCTACTAAATGTCACAAAAAGACGTAAAGATCTCACAGAGCAGAAATGGAAAAACATCATAACCTCTAATGGCCAAAGAAGAGTAGCACAAGGGTATGTTAAGAGTTGTATGTAAAACTTATAAAATATAAGTTATAGAAGTTATATTTTAACTTGTTCAGTAATGAATTATATGTCTTGAAATATACAGTACAAGTCAAATAAAACAGTCAGTACTCTCATTATAAATGAATGCAAATACCTTACCACTGACTGTTAGTAGTCATTTATAGAACATGATATTACCTTGTGATATTTGACAAAATAAATAGCATCTTGTCTGGCTGATAACTTTTAGTGCTACTATTAAAAGGTCAGTTGGATGTGAATGTTCAAATGGCCATTATACTGTATGATATCACAAAATGAGTTCTTACTTCAGTAACTCAGATTTGATTCAAAGACTGATCAAAAGACTGAATGATTAGTAAATGGTTCAATAGAAGTCTATTCCAGCTACGTTTATAAAACACAATTACTAGGTTCAAATTAGATAAATAATGAAAAAGAAAAGGCACACAGCATTCACAAAACAAGCCATATCAATACAACTTAATTAAAAGTAAAATAAGCCCAAATTGGGTCATTTTTTTCTCCTTTGGCAATCTGGAGAAAGTTAGCTTTGCTTTTATCTCCTTTGCTACATGTCCAATCTTTATGGAGCTAAATCGGGGCCAAATGTTTTGTTAATTTGAAAAAAATATATATAGTTGAAAAACTAAAGTTTGAACTTGAAAATTTAAGTTTTGGTCAAAACTTGGAAAAAATAAAACCATGTATTCAAACTAAAAATAAGTGTACCAATTTTTCTTTCAGTTTGAATAAAATTTTGATTCAATTCTGGAATTATTTTGAATAAATTATAAATTTTCATTTTTCACTTTTATATTTCTTTTCAGTTCCACATTTCATGTCTTCAGATTCAAAACTTATTTTTTTTACGGCTTCAAATCTTTTTTTTTCGGTTTCAAATCTTTTTTTTCGGTTTTAGATCTGTTTTTCACTTTCAGATCATTTTTTTTCGGTTTCAGACTTTTGGCCCTGATTTTGCGTAGGGGGCGTGGCTTCAACTCATAGGGGCGTGGCATTATGAGTGACAGCCTAACAAAGAAGGCAGAAGACTCCTCTGTCATGTTGCCTTCAGGAAATGGTGTTACTGTGAGAACTATGACTGAATGCTTTCTATCCACTATATAAATGTGCTTTTTACTTAACAAACTGATACCAGTGACAAAGTTCCATTTAAAAAATTGTTTTGGACAACACATGGTACCAATTACACTATAAGAGCAATAAACTGTGCCAGATTGTGCAGTTCAGCAGGAACAATGACTTCTCCCACTTCCATATACGACTTTGAATGTAGCACCACAGTATTCACTCGGCAGTCAGCGTAGCGTCTGCTCCGCCAAGGCAGCCTGCTTACGTACAGGTGTTTCGGTTTAACTGGTTTTTTAATTAACTGGTGATAGAGGCAGATGTGGTGTGGGCGTGGCCTTTCAGGACCCATTCCCGACTAACCAGGAAATAAACATTCTTATAGCTTCGCCTCTATTTTACATTAATGTGTCGGTGTCTTGTGAAACTTGACGATAGAAACGAGTTGCTGAGCATTAATTCTGGTCCCGACAGACATTCATGCAAACACTAGCCGTTGTCGTTGCGAAATATCATCCGTTGTCTGGCGACTGTGTCTCGATCTTAGCCTACTGCAAGCCACGGAGACACCCAGATCGACTTGTGAATTTACATTAGTAAATACTACACCATTAAAACAACACTGTATCTAAAATGTAAGCAAACTGGGATATGATATATTGTAGGAAAAATATATGTCTTAATGTAAGTAATTAGCTGGGGAAGTTTCATGCTAATCTGTTATTTGTTTTTACCCTATCACATAATGTCATGCAAAATGTGTGGGAATTTGTAATCTTTAAAGCAGGGGTCTCAAACTCGCGGCCCGCGGGCCAATTGCGGCCCGCGGGACGATAGTTTGTGGCCCCCGCCTTAATATGAAAGTTTAATGTTAGTGCGGCCCGCGAGTTTGATATGTATGGTAGGCTACTTTACAGTGTTGTGTGCGGAGCTGAACGAACCCACCAATCACGGTGGGGTATATGGCTCTCGGGGACATTGGCCGGGCTTGATGCAATCAGAGAAACATTCCTCAATGAGTGAAAGTTACAGCCGCGTTGCCATTGAGTGTTTTCTTCCGTGCCTGGCTGCCTCGTTTCTATTGGGCACACGCGGACATTCGTCCCAGCGCGCTGCGTTCACAACACTTCACTTATTTTAAGTTGCTGCCCAGGACATTATACGTAGCCTATATATATGTATATAAATGTATATACATTTATATAGCTCTCATTATATATATAACGAGGGGTTAAATTGGGCCGGGGCTCTCCGGGGCTCAGCTCCGGCACATAAGACTGCTAGTTTGTCCAGATGTGCCTGCTTGCAGTCTAAATATGTCACAAAAAAATTGATGAAAGTGATGCTTTTGAAAACATGATATTTGAATGATGATGATACATGAATAAATGACATTTTTTGAAATGGCATGTCTATTTTGTCTCGGGCGGAGCTGAGATGAGAACAATCAGAACACGGCAACAACCCGCCCAGAACTGCAGACATTTCACCACCGGCGGGTCAACTACATAACGCCAAAGTGTCTCCGTCGGTAGGATTAACAGATAAAATGCCTTCTCATAAAGCTAAAACCCCGTTCGCAACCTCCACCGGCCGCTACGAAGTTCATGTCCGCTGACCAAGCCGTGGAACCAGTCCTCGCTGTCGCATCTCCGCCAGCGGTAGGGCTCCGAGCCGGCCACGGCTCCGCCCGAGCATCAGAGAGCCCCACTCGGTGTCGCCGGTGGCGCGGTATGCGTGTGTGTGTGTGTGTGTGTGTGTGTGTGTGTGTGTGTGTGTGTGTGTGTGTGTGTGTGTGTGTGTGTAAGTAAAGAGAGAGAATGGGAGAAGAAGTTTGTGTGAGGTGGACCTGGTCACCACACACCCAAATCTTCTCAGCTGTTGCTACTGTCATGCTGCACTGTCTCTTCATGTGGCACATTATGTTTATTGGCACATTGTATGGGTCACTTCTTATATCATAACAAGGTAATACAATGTGTAATCAAGTGATGACTGATTAACAGTAATGCAAATGCTAAATGCCCTAATACCTGTTGATACTACAACAATGCAGAGTATAGGCTCTTAACCTTGCAGTTTTGCACGTATCATGTAAGACTCAATTTCTCCAAAACTCTCCAGAAAGTGCCATTTAATGCCATTTAATGAATAATTTTTTCAATTGACATGTATGTATGTATATATATATATATATATATATATATATATATATATATATATATATATATATATATATATACACGTCAATGGCACTTAGAGAGTTAATATGAGGTCTCTCTCTCTCTGACAAAGTAAATCAAAGTGATGCGTACGCGGCGGGATAAAAGAATATAAATAATAAAAATAAAGAGATTTGAGAAGATTGGAATTTTTTTAAACAAAGCTTTTCTTGTGTAAAACCTGATGCGGCCCAGCCTCACCCAGACTCTGCCTCCAGCGGCCCCCAGGTAAATTGAGTTTGAGACCCCTGACGTAGGTGGCTGTGTCGATGCCTGTTCACAATTGGCTACTGCAAACGTCAGTGTGTTTTCCAAAACTTTTCCGTTATCAGTGTTATATTTGTAGCCTATCATTCCGTTATTAATCTGACTTCAAGTTGATTTGAGATGCTTTCATACAGAGATAAGTGAAACATACTTTCTGAGGTGTTCGCACTAATGTTTGTGGCGATAGCAACGACTGATGGCAGATTAATTTGTGACACAACTTCTATCCCGTTGATTGTGTTTTATATTTAATTCTACGGACGTGCATCATTCTCATCACTATGGTAGTGTACACTACACACTATTACTCATTCATCACATTTGGACAGGACTGTCAAACTCCCATTTTGTAACGATTTGGATATTAGGCGCAGGTGTGGAAAGGTATGAAATTCTTTTTTTTTTTTTTTGTTGTTAGCTTGTTTGTTATAGGCCTACCTATAGTTTGGACACCGTTTAATAACTAACTACAGCGTGAATGTCACTAGATAATAAAAAAAAAATCGGTGTGTCCGTGGTTTACAGAGACAGTGGTAGAGAGACACACGGCGTTACACTCGCCAGACAACGAGTGATATTTTCCTAACAAAAACGGATCATTTGTTCATGTATATATGTCGGATCCAAATAAACTACTGTCCCAGCAACCCGTTCCTACCGTAATATTTTCAAATTAATGTGAAAAAGAGGCGAATTGATCCGAATTGTTTACTGCAGCGGTGCAGCCCCGCTAGCAACACATATCACCAGTTAATTCAAAAACCAGTTAAACCGAAACAACAGGTAGGACATGTGAAAGATATTAGCCTTTTTGAATAGATACTTTGGGACATTATCCCCGCAGTGGCATTTTTTTGTCATTAACACATAAAGGGAAAATAGGTGGACAGCTGGAAATGAAGCATCACTAGCACTAAAGTTAGCATTAACTAATGTTAGCTTCACACTAGCTGGTGTTTTTACACTAATTTAAGTGTCCAGCTCAAGTTTTTTTTACTTTAACGTGTAGTGGTCTTTGTTAACCTCTGTTTGTCTGAATGACCATAACTCGACAGAGCCTTATAAATGTAAAACATTATAGATAACTAACATTGCTAAGTTAATAGTGTTACCTTTTCATGGTTAGTTTAAACAACATCCTGGTCTGCTTTGTTAATCAATCAATCAAAGCTTTTATTACGGACACACACGGTCCAGAAAACAGACAGTAGACCTACAAATACAAAAAGACAAGTTAGTGTATTCTGATACAGTTTGGCTGTGGTAGAAGCCTTCAAAGTTTGCCCACTTGGCATATTTTGTAAGGCATAACTGTCATGCTGTTACATGTAACGTTATGTGTGTAAAACGTACTTTATCAGGCCAGAGCATTAATGTAAAGTCATATTTGTCTACTCTGTAAAAAAGAGACCTTCTTCACTGCAGCCACTGTCGAGTTATGGTCATTCTGACAAACAGAGGTCCAAAGACCACTACACGTTAAAGTAAAATAACTTGAGCTGGACACTGAAATTAGTGTAAAAACCCCAGCTAGTGTGAAGCTAACGTTAGTTAATGCTAACTTCAGTGCTAGCGATGCTTGATTGCCAGCTTTGTCCAGCTGTCCACCTATATTCCCTTTATGTGTTAATCACAAAAAATGCCACTGCAGAGATAATGTCGCAAAGTATCTATTCAAAAATGCTAATATCTTTCACATGTCTTACCTGTGGGCTGGTGCCAGTGAATACTGTGGTGCTATATGTCATACATGGAAGTGGGAGAAGTCATTGTTCCTGCTGAACTGCACAATCTGGCACAGTTTATTGCTCTTATAGTGTAATTGGTACCATGTGTTGTCCAAAACAATTTTTTAAATGGAACTTTGTCACTGGTATCAGTTTGTTAAGTAAAAAGCACATGTATATAGTGGATAGAAAGCATTCAGTCATAGTTCTCACAGTAACACCATTTCCTGAAGGCAACATGACAGAGGAGTCTTCTGCCTTCTTTGTTAGGCTGTCACTCATAATGCCACGCCCCTATGCGTTGAAGCCATGCCCCCTACGCAAAATCAGGGCCAAAAGTCTGAAACCAAAAAAAAAAGTGAAAAACAGATCTAAAACCGAAAAAAAAGATTTGAAACCGAAAAAAAAAGATTTGAAGCCGTAAAAAAAAAAAGTTTTGAATCTGAAAACATGAAATGTGGAACTGAAAAGAAATATAAAAGTGAAAAATGAAAATTTATAATTTATTCAAAATAATTCCAGAATTGAATATAAATTTTATTCAAACTGAAAGAAAAATTGGTACACTTATTTTTAGTTTGAATACATGGTTTTATTTTTTCCAAGTTTTGACCAAAACTTAAATTTTCAAGTTCAAGCTTTAGTTTTTCAACTATATATATATTTTTCAAATTAACAAAACATTTGGCCCCGATTTAGCTCCATAAATCTTCACTTTTGCCTAAGTCATAAGCCCCTAACCAATGTGAATTGTAACATATTCACCGCTGAAGCACAATCAGGACTTGTAATGTACTGTAAATAAACACTGCCCTATAACCAAAAAAACTAAACATAGAAATGGTCAGAAATCCCTTTCATATACACATGCATTTTACATTCCGAATCAAGGCAATATTCGTGTGTCTGCCAACATATAGTGTTCAAAAAGTTCCTGAAGAAATCAAAAATACTGTATATCTTCAAGAATGCGTAGGAAATTACCTATATGTTCACACTGATGAAGAAAACCAGTAGTAAGGAAAGCAAGCAAACGATGTCGAGAAGGCACACAAAGAAGGCTCCGCTCATTTTTCATCTTCATCTCATATGATCAATCCAATACACAGAGCTGTCAAAACTGGAAATGGTTTGAATGTTTATTCTAAAAAACACAGAGGACAAGCTAACTGGCCGGCTGGAAAAATCTCCCCCGTCGGAATTCTCCCTAATCCCTATGGTCAAATTTAAATTATTTATTAAAAATGTAATAACAATAACTTATAACAATAATAACTTATTTCACCAGTAAATTGCTGTTAAATGACAAAAACAGATGAGAAAAGGGTATTTTACAATGACTTGCACCACAAGGTTTACCAGTTTCAAGCAAACGCACCATTTACCACCATACTAGCACATACCACCATAGTGCTAGTTTGTGTCTTTAGCTGCACACTGTTGTACGTCACAGTCCTCTACAGTGAAATTCAGTCACACCTTTACACCGTTACAGCATTTTAACTGTGTTTAATCCAGCTACTAGCTAACGGTAGGCTAACATTAATGTTACCTGTTGCCAAGTGTAACGTAAGTGTTAACTAGCATCACGTGGAGTGATGCTTCTGTTGCCTCTAAAGTCTGTTTCGGAGCATCAGAGAGAAGCTCAGGCATTTAAGTGGCACCGAAATGAGGCACAGAAATCCGCGTTGCTATTTGGTCTTGTAGATACCAGTCATTTAGGTTTCAGTACCCAACTCTACACATAATGCATTGCAGTTATGTATTTGGTGCAAGAAAATACATCCATGGTTAGGTGGAAGTAATATATAACTGGTAAAACTCTGGTTGCTGACTACCAAAGAAGGAGAAGAGGAATACATTGAATAAATACATTTTGGATTTTTAGCAGAAAAAAACCTCATTGTTAGCTTGATATTTTACTGGATAATGTAGGCTATTATAATTCATCTCAGTTAATTTACTTAGAGTGTTGTACTTGTGTGATTTTTTTATTCTCAACATTATCTGTGAACGCATGGAAGAAATGCTGTTTTTGCAAGATATTATATACCCGTAGCAAAGTTATGATCAATCATGATACAAATCACAATACATAAATCATATACTCATGCAGTTGATTACCAAGCCTCATTGAAATGAGTCTGTATGTATTTCTGATGATTTGTAGAAAGCTGTAAAAAGTTATAATAATAATACATTTTATAACTAATATTTGTATAGCACCTTTTATACAAGAAATGCACCACAAAGTGCTTTACAATAAGGAAACAAAACAGACATAGAATGAACATAAAAACTAACCATAATTAATGGAATACAAGATGGAAAATAAAACACACTTGAAGCAGTAGCGCTAAGTCTACAACTGGCGGTCGATCCGTATAGTTGGGCTGAAACCCAGAACAGGTGACTGTTCTGGGGTAATGAACCACTAACTAGCGCTGACCTGACGGAGCAACAAGACCGGCAGTTTGTGGTGCTCCGTACCCAGCCCACAGTCACCTATTCTGGGGTAACTAGACCACCAACTACCGCTCAACTGACGGAGCACCACGACCGGCAGCTCACGGGGCTTATCACTTATTTTGCGTTAACTGAACCACCAACTAAACGACTGCTCTAATTCACATTAAACTGAGCATTTCCATTGATGGTGAAGTGAGACAAGGTGAATGGGATTTCTTTGGGACTATTTATGTGGATGTTTATCTGTCCTCATTCATTTCGTTTCCTTCTTGCACAGCCGCTGCAGTTGACACACCTGTAAACACAATGTTATATAATATAAACAATAAATACAGAAACGTCCACATAAATAGTCTCAAAGAAGTCCCATTCACCTTGTCTCACTTCACCATCCACGGAAATGTTCAGTTTAATGTGAATTAAAGCAGTCGTTTACCCGCTAGCTCACTTAACAACGCCTGTGTCAACCCGCAATGGGTACAGAGCACCGCGAGCTGCCAGTTGTGGTGCTCTGTCAGGTCAGCGGTAGTTGGTGGTTCAGTTACCCCAGAATAGGTGACTGTGCACTGGTTACAGAGCGTGGCTCTGTTCTGAATGTGAGAGATAGCCACGCCCCGTGATTTGCATATAAGAACTGGAAATAAATAGAGAGGGAAATCAATAAATGTGGCATTAGGAAATAAAAGTCCACAGAAATAAATAAACGTGGACTTATGGAATAATTAAAAGTAAAACCTTTTAATATATTTATTTAACTAATTGATTCATTTTGATATGAATATTTAAATTTATTTAATTATCTATTGCCTCATTTATTTATTTCATTATGTATTTCAAAGGCATATTTATTTATTTATACATGTATTTATTAATTAATTTATTTATGTATTTATTCATTTATTTAATATTGAATAAAACGGCATTCCATAACTATCACCCTTTCAAGTGGCTTCCGTGCGACATATGCTGTTATGTAATGTCAAGGGCTGAGGGGAAGTGGAACTACTAATGAAATGCAGCCAGTGAATGTAAAGTAGAGGGACTGTAGGCTCTATGCTGCCGCTGGCCAATTTTGGCAAGCGCTGTTTTGTTGTATGTATCATAGTAACGGTTTATATATCCGTTTCTCTTTTTGAATGACAAATAGAATACCAACGCCTGCTTGCTGGCATGGAGCCCTCTCACGCAGGCGCAGAATGTACGTGCTAGTTGCCAGTCGACTGTTGTCCTAACGGTGTGTTCAATTGCCATTTTTTGGCCAAGACACTGGCGACTTGAGGAGACATGAGGAGACATGAGGCAACGCCAGAGCCAGGCTTACCGGTGTTTTCCACAAGGCGCGTCTGCGCTGTGTTCCGGAGGCACAGCGGGCCCCGCGAGCAATCGCGGCCATTCAAGTCAATGCTTGATATTCCACAAGCTCTCCGCTCCACTAAAGATATGCCCCAGGTCTATTTCCACGTGAGCCGCAGGAAGTAAAACAGCGAGAGAATTCAGTCTACAGTTCAGTTTACTAAAACACCCCCCAATATTACAGTATGTCTCCTCTACAACACAACAGACGACGAGAGATTCATCTTGGAGGTAGAAAAACATAATACGACATCACAGATCTTTTTTATCAGGACAACGCCAGAAAAGAGAAGACATGGAGTTAATTGCAGGAGTGCTTGGAGTAGAAGGTATATACTAGTTTAATAAACACGTGATTGCTCTTTAAAGTCCTTGTAAAGACAATAAATCTGTGAGTCGGGCAGCAAGACGCTCCGCTTCTGAGATTTCGGGTGGTATGGTGGTGGAGTGGAACAAAACCGGAGCGCAGCGCACGCAGTGCAAAGTGGAAAATGCAAGCGCCCTCCTTAAATGCTTGCCATTTTGATGCTAACAAGCCATCACCTCCCGTTAGCATTCCATTGACTGCCATTCATTTTGGCGCCACTTTGACAGCGACTATCTGAAGCGTTTAAAGACTCTATTTGTCCATTGTTTATTTCTAAAGAAACACGACAATGTATAAAATGCTCCATTACCTTGTACCTCACGTTATGGCTCCGTAGCAGACATTTTTGTAAAAATATGCTATAACGATTGTGTCATAACCACGTGACTTACTATCGCACAGTAGAGAAATTACCGTACAGTACAGGAGAAGCTCGCAGGCAGTTTCGACTTACGTTAGCTGTTTAAGTTTAATTACTGATGTTAACTAGCATTTTAGTTAGCAATAATTAGCCTGTGCCTATGTTATCTCCTTACATATACCTACCTACCCTACACTCTCTACGTTCTCTACGCTCTCAGTCTGCAAGATTGGAAATGATTGAGATTTCTCTTGGCACAGCTACCAGAAGACTTACAACTTTCAGACAGGTTGCTCACGTCACATCTATGTCTTCGAGGTCAGTCGGAGGCTGCGCAGTAACGCTCAGCTATCACCGGAAAAGTGCTTCTAATATCCTTCATTGGTCTCCGTCCAGAGCAACGGAATCTGTTGGTCCATTTTATATACTGTATGTCAATAGGAAAATGGCTGTTTGTCGCCACTTTAAAGGCCCTGACAGTCAAGAACAAATCAAATATCTCCTGAAGCTTTTTAAGATAAGATCATCACACTACAAAACTAACCATTAAGCTACTTTAATCATGTTAGAAGTGGATTTTACTGTAGTTTTTCAGACTAATTAGGTTATCCCCACCCAAATGGGTTTCTTAGTTACATTAATGACCCTTAACTGTGTGTTAATTAACATCAGACTAAAATGGACCTGATCCCTGATTATACAGCACAGACCTTTTTTTTTACCCTGTGTGGGCCTTAGTGAGTCATGCACTACTCTTTAAAAATAAACTCAAACTAAACTCATAAAATAAAATCCATGGAGGGTGATACATTTCTAAATTCAAGCCATAAGAAAACATTCTTTGGGGCTTAGGGCTAATAGTAAAGGGGGAAAGTTGCCGATGTTCAACCCTTCTGAAGCGAATCATACAGTGGACGCGGACCTCCAGGTACTGCGGCCATTCACCTGCATGTCAGCAATACAGGAAATCTGCAAACTTTCCCTTAAGTTACCATCTAACGCTAGCGGTAGCTAGCCAGCTTGGTTGGCAGAACGCCGAGCAAGACTTTTTTAGGCGACCAAATGTTCCAATTAACTTTGACGAAGTGAAAACACACATTGAGGAGGTTAAAGTTTAAGATTAAAACACGGACAACACCCAAAAACAAGTTCACAGCTATTTTAATGTACCATGAGCCATGGATAAGCATTGCTAACCCTCTGTCATGCTTGACAGGTCGACCTGTAACCACGCGCCTAGAGCATCCCCTGCTTTATCGTCTATTTTAAAATAAATGGGACCATAATTTACTAAATAAACATTGTGTCAACATCAGCGATTGAGGCTATACACTCGTTAGGAAAATGCTTATTGAGGTAATGAGAGAAGTAGGATAATTTTCCATTAGACTTCTATAGAAACTGACTTCTTTTAGCAACCAGTAGAATCGCCCCGTGCAGGAAAAGAATGCAGGTTCAAGGTACTTGTGCATTGGCTTCACTTTTTCGTCCATTGTTTTTACAGTCTATGGTTGCAGCTAAGTCTTACAGTAAATCCCTTATGAATGATATCACTGATCTCAACAGGTCTTACCTGGTTAAATAAAATAATTATATTAAAGGTCCCATGGCATGAAAATTTCACTTTATGAGGTTTTTTAACATTAATATGAGTTCCCCCAGCCTGCTTATGGTCCCCCAGTGGCTAGAAATGGCGATTGGTGTAAACCGAGCCCTGGGTATCCTGCTCTGCCTTTGAGAAAATGAAAGCTCAGAATGGCCGATCTGGAATCTTGCTCCTTTTGAGGTCTTAAGGAGCAAGGTTACCTCCCGTTTCTCTGCTTTTCCCACCCAGAGAATTTGGCCCACCCATGAGAGAGAAACATCATGGCTTTCAAACGAGGAAAGTGGCAGTTGGTCAAGGCTTAGAGGTTACCTAACTCCCACGGTAACCTCTAAATTAGGAAATAATTGCTGAAAGATGTTTTTATGTTATTTGGACCATTTAAGGTGGCAAACAAATCCTAAATCCATTCAATCAAAACAGTTGGAAATAGCATCTGATAGGCAGCAGTGTTTCTACAAGCACAGATAAGCTCCACTCCTGGTTTCAAGCTTGAGAATACATACTGTATGAGAATGGTACATAGTATATACAAATGGTCTTGTACATAGAGTTTTAAATTTAGGTGGCTTACCTTTTAAAGATGAGAGCAATAACAAAGTCAGGGTTGACTCTGATTCTCCAATCGCAGTCTTTCCCAGGAGGGTAAGGCTGGGGGTAGTTAGGAGACAGAATTACTCCAGAAGGACCGCTGACGTTACCCCCACATGTTGCTGGAGACAGACAGTGGGAGAGACAGAGAGAGGGAGAGAGAGACAGAGAAAGATGATTACACAGCATTGGGCTTGGGGTAATTTGGAAAGAGAATCACCCCTGATTGACCACTCATATAACCCCCACAGGTCGGCAGAGTGGAAGAGAGCAAGTTAGTAATGGGAAGTATGGCAGGGGTTGGTTAGGAGAGACAGAATTAGCCCCAGTGGAATTATGATATTACCTCCAAAGGTAGCTAGAAAGGGTGAAAGAGCAAAAGAGAGCTAGAGAGAGACTGTGAGATTTAGAGTGTAAGGCTGGGGGTAGTAGGCAGAAAGAATCACCCCTAGCGGTCCTGTTATCCCACAACAAGCCAGAAAGCAGGAAAGAGATATTGGCAAGAGAGACAGATAGATGCATTCAAGCAGCAATTTGGTGATGTGAAGGAAGAATTTGAAACATGGAGAGGTGTCTTGGGGCTGGCAGGTGGGTGTGAACGGATTATCAACAGCGAAATAGAGGTAAACAAAGGCATTAACAGTTGCAAATCACTCACAGACAGACACGCTTATGCACCAGACTTTTGTGTATAATGTTGGTTTAATCTTAGGAGCTTTTCAACACCCAGAGATTCACCACCTGGGGTGAAAGTACAGGAGAGGGAAGCGCTCGCAGGCTAAGCTAAGAGAAAACGAAGAAGAGTTAAGCCCTACGTTTTATCTACAGTTGTGCAAAATGTGAGGTGACTGGCAAAGAGTCAGAAGCAATATCAGGAACAAAGCATAATGTGTTTAACAGGCATGGCTACAAGGAGAATTACTAGTCTATGTGACTGTGCTGTAGGACTTCCCAATAGTGCTTGCTGATAAAGAGAAGGAGAAGGCAACATAAAAGGAGGCTGTGGCTTGCTGTAAGCTGGGGGGTGGAAACCATGCTACTTTCTGCAGAATTCTTCCCACGGCTTGCTCACATGGTTTACATCCAACCTTCAGCTGTGTCTGATGTCATACCTCATCCTGGTCCCTGCATAGTTAAAAATCCAGCAGCCCAGGAACTTTATGGTAATCTCTGGTGATGTTCCTTATCCATCTTCTCTGACTAACTCAACATGATATTTTATGTGCAAGACAAAATTGAACTGGATGCAGCCGTAAATCAGGAAATAGAACTTTACGTATTTGTTACCCCAATAAAGACATGTAGTTCAGTAGCAGCTTACTACCAGCTGGAAAGTATGGTTAGACAAAGCTGTGGATGTGTTTTGTGCTTACGTACTGGGATTTAAAGGTTGCATGGTGAGGACAATGAAGTGCTCTTGCTGCATTACAGATTGTATCTTTTTTTGCACTGACTCTGCTATCCCAGCATTTTCTCAAAAAGGACAGGCTTCACGGCTAGGAACCCCCTTCCTTGAGTGAGAGAGTCAAGTGTGTCAGAAGGACCTGAAGAGGAAATAAAGGAAGGAAAGCACACCTGAAAGTGGGAGAGTGAAAAACAAACTGCAGCAGGCTTGTGTGAATGAGGTGTGGAGTGAGATGTGGAAGCTCACTGGGCTATAAGCAGCAGGTGGGCCCGATGGTGGTGATAATAGAGAAAAAGGGCAAACAAGCAAGGCTTTTCAACAGTTTTCAAACAGGAACCCTATAACAGCTATCTGCGTCACTCAGTGATAATACAAATGTGACCTCACTTTTTTAACCGCCTTTCCTCTCCTGTGCACATGTCTCATCATCCCAGTTTTGAGTTTAGGAGATTTTTGTGATCCATGTTAAATTTTCATGTGGTCTTCAGCAACAGTGCTCAGTGCTTAGCCTGACCACATTTTTTTTCAGCACCTGTTCTTCTTCCAACTTCTCTTTGAATCTTAAAGAGCATGCCTCCAGTAAGGAAAACCATCTGATGCTCCAACAGTAGCATCCTTTGGGAGAGATCATCTCACCAGCAGGCTTCAGTTGATTTGTCTCCAGAGAATGTCAGATATGGCAGAGCAACACAAGGGCACCTCAGGGACCTGAACTGTCTTGTTTGATGTTACACTCTACACTTCAGACTTAAGATACAACTCTGGATCATTCCACCTCCAGAGTTTTTGCACTCAGGAAGACATTGTTTGATGTATTCATTAGAGGATTTGATTGACAGTATCTAAAAATCGTGATATCTAGTTCATATTTAGTCCTCATTTTTTAGTGCGCAGTATGACATTGAAGTCTAAAACTCATTAACGTTTGACCACAGCATCATAATTTATTTTCATTCACTTAATCTCAGTTTGGCAGTCAGTGATTCACAGAATAATGTACACCTACCGGCACATGTTGGAGGGTCAGGTTGCCAGTAGAATCTGTTATCCATCCGTACACATGTGATGGTGTCTAGGCCTTGCAGCTGGTAGCCTGGATCACACTGGAACGTCATGCTGTCACCAGGCTCCTTACTGTCCCCATATCGAGAACCATTTACAGGGATGCCTGGGTCATTGCATGTTGTTGCTGTAGTGGCTGGAGAAGACAGACAAGGAGAGACAGAAACATAATCAAAATGAGATTTATTGCCAAAGTACGTAAGATATTGACATACTGCTGGTTGAAAGAGATTTAGACAGACAAAGAGTACTAGCAGCAGCTGCAGACAAAGAAGTGAAGACAAACAAAGCATATGGATTTGGCTTACTGTCATAAGACTAACTAAATTACTATACTTATTATTAAAGGTAGCAGCGTAGTTGGAGAAACATGTGACAACTCAACCTGACCAGTTAGTAACGTAATGGTTCGTCAGTTCAAGTTCAATCAAGTTTGGTCTTTTTGCTTTAGTGGAGCCCCCTCAGGGTAAGCTGTGTGCTTGGTAGGGATTCACAACAATCAGCCTGTGTCTAAACATAATGGAGTGCTTACATCACATCAATCAGTGTTTAAAGATTAAAAAAGGCCAAAATATTTAAAGAACATTGGAGCAATATGCATTATGTGTCTGAATGGAATATAATAAATTTAAACAGTATTTTTTGTCAAATGACTAACACTATGACTAAAATACTGCATTCAGTATGTACAAATGTCTCTTGTATAATTAATATTTATTACATTCCAGTGGTTTCTAGAAGATTAATGATATATGGTGTTTGGGTTGGAGTTATTGGGTACAGAGCTGAGTCCTGGCCAAAATACTTGTAGAATATTGAAGCCGGCCTTCTGGAATACAATCCACGTGAAACATATAAATTATCTTTTGCACAAACAGCTGGTGTATGGCCAAACATAGTATTATAACATCATGTTTATTATATCTTTCCAGTACAGAACAGTATTTATTTCATCAGGGACACCAAGAGGGAAGAGGACAAAATGAGAGAAAAAACTACATGAGAAAGAAATTTGTAGTAACATCAACCCTAAAAAACATTTGCTTAATAAATACACAAACCTTGCTTTAAATGAATCAGTGTGTTGGCAAATACCGTTACCTTTGCTTTAGTAAATCAACATTGAGGTAAATATAAGGAGTCATTACCATAGTAATGGAATAACGGTGCCTTGATTAGCATTTTAGTGAGTGCAAATATTTATTGTTTTAAATATGGGGAGAAAGAAAAAAACTAAATGTGTGTGTGTGTGTGTGTGTGAGAGAGAGAGAGAGAGAGAGAGAGAGAGAGAGAGAAAGAGAGAGAGAGGCAGAAAGCATTGGATGTAAATATTTATGACTGGAAATGTGCATCTCTTTAAATAAGTTCTGATGGTTATGTGTGTTGGACTTTGTGTGTGCACACTTGTGCATGCAGATTCATGTGAACCACAGAGCAAGTAGAGGTTTACAGTATGGGCTCGTGCGAGAGATGTGTTAGTAATAAATGGCTATGTAAAGATAAAAAAGCACAATAATGTGTGTGAAAGTGTGTGTGTGCATGTGTGTGTGTGTGTGTGTGTGTGTGTAAGGAAAGATCGTCGTAAAAATCAATCAGAGGCAGACTCTGATTGATTTTACATTGCTACAGTGGATCGCAGTGACTTTGGCCAATGATTCTCAAAGGACGGTGCTCAGACATTTTGGGTCTAGTGGCTCAAACAGCAAAGGCCATCCCTGCACCCAAAGGGCACAGTTATTGTCCAGGTTGCCCTTTCTTTAAAAAATGGGAGGAAATAGCAGCAATAGTTTGTGTTTATTGACATCTCTTTGAGAGAGTATAGGTCTTACAAATTAGACAATTTTTGGATTTATAGTTAATTTTGCAAGTTCAAAACCCCTAAAAAATGGAAATGACTTTGTATGGTAAAAAAGATATATGCTAAAAACTAATAGGCTAATGAGCCAATTAAAATGAGATTTTTAGCATATATCTATCATTATTATCATTATACTATAATTAAATTATTCTTATAAATCCATTTCTCAAATATACATTTCACAATGCTGTTAAATGGCTATCTAAACTCAACACTCGTAGTATTGCTGCTGCATCTTCTGGTTTCCTAAACTGTGGGGTACGACCAAAACTGAGCCACGGGTCTCTGGTGGGCTCTTTCAGTACTTATTGTAGTGAGTCTGGGTCCCAGGGTGAGGTATTACATTTCTCATTTGATTCTTTGGCTAAATGTTTTTCAGAAATCCTGTTAAATGCAGCATTAATACCAGATTAATTCTCTTATAGTCAATATAAATGAGGTTTATATAATAACTAAGAAACTATATGCTGATGAGTTTGTTAATTTCCTAATTTAATTGCTAATTCAGTAATCAGCTTTTCTTCATTAATGGGTGTGGCGGGTAGTGAGACAGACCACCCAAATCAGTGATTTAGTACAATCATGGCACCTTTTTTAATTGTTTTCAGAAATTCAGTGTTTCCTATACCATGTGAAGTACAAGTTTAATGACTTTAATTTAGTGATTTAGAAATAAGTCTACTTACTGGAAAATTGTATAGAAAATCCTTGCTTGCTGATGAAATAATCAGAATCAAACTGCAGTGTGAGTGTGTTGAAAGTTGAGTGGATATCTTCAGGTAAGGCTGGGCCTGACCATTCTTTCAATAGGATCCCCCCGTCTGATGGTGCAGATGGACCATCCCAAACTCTCAGGATATCGTGGCCAATCTCAGTGTCAAAGACTATGAAGTGGAGGCTGAGTAAACGCAGAAAATACACAGAAGTTCAGAGATCCAATACACACAATGACAACTGTTTATTCAGTAGTTTTACCAAAGTCAAATCAACCATAAAATAAAATTAAGCAGAGCTGAGAATAGACAGAACACACAAGGGCAGGGCTACTGCGCGCACGCACGCGCACATACACACGCACACACACACACACACACACACACACAGAAGAATGTAGTAGTGGCCACAATGTGTTAAGCAACATTATGGTGGCATAATGACTAATGTGGTGTACTCTCCTACACAGCAGTGGCTTTGACAGTGAACATTTATCTATAATTAGTGAATGTATCATTACCTGACAGTCTTGTGAGTGTTTACCTGTATAGTTTATGTAGATGGAGTTAGCCAGTAAGCTAACCCGATCTTGGCCAGAGCAAAGCAATTCGGCAGATACTTGGTAGTATACTTGTCTTGATTCTTTATGAATAAACATTTCTTAGCTAGTTTCATCTAATGTAACCTCTCTCTCCCCACCCCCTTCCTCCCCTCATACTCACAGTGGCTTCAGTGCAGTGCCCATATCCAACTGCTTAATAATTACCTGATAGTCTTGCCTGTGTCAGCCTCTATAGTCCAGGTACAGTGTAGGTTGTTGTCATATGGAGCAGGATATCCCGGAGACAGAATCCGTCCAGACACTGCTCCAGTTATGTGACCTCCACACTCCGCTACAAGGACACGAGAGAAAGGGTGATCATCACTGGGGGAAAAAATACATATCCCCCCTTCTCTTTATTTATATACATATACATATACGGATGTAAACCACATTTCCTTATCTTAACCAAATGAACAAAACACACATAAAACCACAGCAGGTATAAATCTACTAGACATACTAACTACACACATGTAACTGAATAGAAGGAGCATTAGAGCAGTTACTAACAAAGCAAGGATCATGGGCAAAGCCATATATTGCAGGATTGCTGTAGGGTTACTATGAATTACAAACTCTGCAGTAGATATTGTGGGCAACTTGAAGCAACTTCAAGACGTCCATAAAATCCACTCTCCTCATTAACGGAGACATTTAAACTGTATTGGAGAATATTAGTCTCTGAATTAACTTTTTATAAGGTGACCAGATAAAGAAAATAAATCCTCTAAAGTTACATAAATTCACCTGCATTGTCAGAGTGAATCTGAACCCTAACACACCTGATTTGTCGGACGTTTGCTATTATTATTATTCTTTTAGAGGATTTGTTCATGTTCATCCTTTCACCGAGTCTCTCTCAATTAGAGGTCTTCACAGTTTCACTTGGTTTCTCAGAACCGAGACCTGACCCATGACCTGAGTTGGAATAAGAAAAAATGATACTCTCTCTAATTGGGGGTAGGGTCTCGAGGGTTTATATGTCTAATATCAGATTGGATCTGAATGGATCAAAGCGTACTCAGTATCAGCTCTGATCACGTGGTACTGTAAGTCATGACCTCGGCTGGAAAAAACATTTTGGGACTATGTAAAAAATGTGTTTGGGAATAAGATTCAAAGATATTGGTTAGACTATTATTATCTTCACCCAGTGGGCTACATAATTTTTGGTGAAGGGGACAATATGACTTTCAATATTTTTATATATTTTGACGGATATAAACAAATCGTTTTTGGAATTAGTTTCTATGACTTAACATTTGTTTTCAGGGCATTAGTATTATGTTGCTGCTCTTTTTAACTGCAGCGACTTGTTAATATATATAGCACATGATGCTGCTGTTGGTGTTGCCATTCTCTAGGGTCTGTTACTTAACCTTGGATATATTCTCTTCAGGTCTTACCGGTCACTTTTTTAAGAAATGAATTAATGCACATTGGGTTTGGGTAAGCATGCTATACCTGTGAAGACCTACTATATTCTCAATGCAACTCGATTCTTCTTTCCAGCTCTATTAACGTTTCATTTCTATAAGAGGCGGCTCCTCTGCTTTCCTGTAAATTACTCTGAGGTATGAAGGTTGAGTTAAATGAGAATCAGTTAAAAAGGGCTTGAATCATTAAATCAACCTTGAATTATCCAAAACTTCTGCTATACTGTTTCAAGGTTGGTGAATAACTTTGATGGCTGTTTTCCTTTAAGGATCTCCCAATAGTGTTTAAAAAAAATGCCATTTAATGCACAAGAGAGAACTGGCTTTGTGTGTTATTTTTGTATTGTTTTCAGTGTTGAGGAACAGGGGAGATAGCACGACGCAGGGGAAAAGGCTGTGAGCAGATTTGAACTCATCATGGTAGTACACGGTGGCCCACTGAACCAGCAGATCGTTACTGATTAGAAAACAGTTTTTTGTGTGTGCATTGTGTGTTTGTGTGAGTTAAGAGGGAACCATTAACACAGCTCTGCGATCTACAATACCATGACAACCTACTGCTGTTGCATTACCCTCAGCAGAATGCTGACAAATGGACATTTTTATGGGAAACACAAACACAAAGGGAGTAGCAAATATGACACAATCACACAGCCAGAAACATACATACAGACTTGAAAACACTTTTGTAGTTACACAAGCACATACACACATGCATGCATACACCCACACATGTAATATTAACAGTTGTTTCAGTCCCTTGTGATAGAAATCATAGGAGGTAGAGAGGGGAATAGGCACAAACACACAAGGTGAGAAAAAAGAGGGTTATTTAGTAAGCATGGGCCAATGATAATTTCCCAGGATAGAAAAAGAAAGACAGAATTAGAGGTATGCACATATACAGAAAAAGATAGACAGGTTTCCTGCATGACTACAGAACGACAGAACGTCAAAAAGAGTCAGAGGTAGACCACCAATCTGTGGGGGAGAGTAAGAGAGAGGTATAGAAACAGCCTGAGGCGAAAACCATCTCCTCATCTCCATGCTAGTACATACAGATATGGGATCGAGGGAGACAGACCGACAGGGAAGGAGAAAGACAAATGCCCCAGCAGACAGACAAAGGAGGAAGATACAAAGGTAGATACAGAGGTAGTTAGCCCAGGGCTCTGCCAGCAAGTATTCTCCTGGTTGCTGGCTTACCTGAAATAAGGCAGCGACAGAGCATCTACAAATGAATGACTGACTGCAGAGATACACAGGGAAACACACACACACACACACACACACACACTGAGTAACACACACATCCAGCCAAAAACGCATACTGATTCTCATTCACACCCAGATAAATACATTCCCCACACACACATAGTTTTAGTTGCCATTAGCAACAACATCAGGCCACGTCCCACCTTAGAGCGCTCAGGTGTTCTGGCGGTAAGAAAGACAAAAAGGCTTGGCTCTGCAGTAAGGAATTCCAAATTAACATGTGCCAAGTGCCCACATCTACCCAACAAGGTAGACATACCACAGGGAAAGTGCTTTAATTTGTACAATATGTAAAACCAAAACATATTTATGGACAAGTAGGAATTAAGGACTTCAAAAATTTAAAATGTGCTTCAGGGATTTCAAAGCTTGCTAGGAACAATATAAACAAACGTGGAATTCATGCTTCACTGATGGTTACTGAATGAAAATAAGGAATCAGAATGGCCAGCTGTGCATGCTGTAGCTAAAATACAAAACTACTTTCACAGGTCCATAAGCAAGAGGGAAAAAAAGGAAAAATCACCATGTCAAAGCACCTGAATCGTTTGGCACACTCCTCTCCAACCTAATTAAGAGCTGCCAAGTGCCAACTAAAGCTAAATCTGCCCTCTGGCAGATTTTTCTACATTAAAACTTAGGAAATATTCAAATATATTCTAGATATGCCAAATGAGAAACCTTTATTTTTGTCATTTTCATGGTCTGAAAAATAAAAGCTGATATCGTAGGAGTGCACAGCAGTCACATGGACGGCTGATTATTACAGTACATTATGCTTTCGGGCAGTTCTCGCATCCTTCAAGCTCTATAATCATTTTCTCAATTTTGTGTTCTTTCAACTAAAAATGTGACTTTGATCCAACCTAACAATTGTTTTATATTCCTTTATTGTGTGTTTGCATGACATTCATCTCTCTAATAAATCAGGGAACCTCTGTATGTATGTTTGTGTGTGTGTGTATGTCTGTCTTTGAGATATCTCATGGGCCGTTCATCCAATCTACTTCACACTTGGTTTCCTGGGTACCAATGAACTTGGGGTTTGGAATGTGGAGCAGTTTGGACAGCATTGTATATTTGATATTAATAAACGGAGAATAAAACTAAATGACCGCACAATAAAGATTGAAGGAAAAAAATTGCCCAAAAAAAAAAGAAGCTCTGTAGAGCAGCAGGGGAAGGTTCACCAGCTTTGACTGCAGTTCACTTTTTGCTGCTTCCAACGTCACATGATTGCTGGATATACCAAGCAAACTTTTCTTCACTTTCCTGGAGCACGAGCGGATAGCTTACAGGAACATCACAACTGTTGAGAAAAAAAGGCGCTTCCATAATGCTGGCTTTTCCGTGTCTACCCTTCAAAATAAAAGCCCAGGTCATATTCACTCAGAGCATTTCGCTAAGAGGAAACTCAATAAAAAGCCATTTTGCCAATACTAGATATCAAACAAAAGCCAGACACTATATTGTATTAAGTTGCCATGAGCTGTAAATTCACTACTTCTAAACAGACAGCAGAACATAACTTAATCTCTGACTTTCCTCCGCAGCGCTGTGCAGATAGGTCTGGCAATGCGAGACTATCTCGTAACTGACCGGGCAAAAAGAGCAGTTTTCATCAGACTCACCCTGGGTCTGGTTGTTTAAGTGTGCTGCTAACTTATAACACTAATACAATTTCCATCTGCAAAACATCCCCACTTATCAAATCCATACATCAACGTTAACCGTCAAGCCCCTAAGCCTGTTTGTAAATGAATACCTCTGCTGAAGTGTTAAATTTGTTAACGATAATAATGACGAGACAAGGCTGCACCGCCGTCATTAAACGCTGACTGTGGCGATATCAACATGTATCGTTGACAAGAAAGACAACACTAAAATGTAGTTAAACAAAAACTCTCCTTATTTGCACTGCCTTCCTCAATTCCTTTCACCCCCTTCTCTCTCTACTCACACACACACTCACTCCACATTTTAATTGTGATATTTTGTAAAATCTAATTTTGCAACGTTGTCTGTCAGGTAAAAGTACAATGTTTTCCTGTGAAGTAGAAGTACACAGTAAGTCAATAGTAGGCTATACAGTGTGGTTACATATAAAGTGCTTTGGGGTCCTTCTGTAAGTAATTTTGGGCTACAATGGTTCTGGAAAAGCTGCAAGCAGCAATACCACAGGCCAAGCAATCGGCCTGTTCCAAACAGGCACATTTTGAACGGGCACTGGACTAGTATTAGAAATAAGCTGTCTTCCTTATGAAGTCAATAAGAATCTAAGCATTTAAATGTTTTAACCAGCAGTATGTATTGGAATATTTTTTACAGTTACACTAAAGTGTTACTTCTGTCGTCACTCTCTGTTGATTATTATCTCAAATCTGATCGTAATTAGTCATCCTATCACAGTTGATGTGGGTGTGCAGTAAACTAGTTCCAGGTAGAGTTACTGCCACTAATTTGACTATATTGACATAAAAGCATGCAACCAAGTGACATTAATTATTAGAATGTTAAGAAAGCATGCAGTCATCAATTTTGGGTTGTAAGAGTTAACTTCATATGGGTGCACTTTCACTCCAGTCTGTGTTGTCCAGTACTTGAAAAGATACACTCAATAATTTTAGATGAATCAATATAGTTTTTACATCACATCATTTTCTGCCATCTAAAAAAAAAGTATCTTCTATGACAATATTCTATTTATTGTGCGTGCTCAGAATAGAACATAAAGCTACGGCTTCTGTCAAAGACTTTGGCATAAAATACTGTGCACACCTTCAGGTTACAGGAAAGTAGTCTGGCTTACATTATAAATGTCATATATAATATAATGTCATATAATGTCAGCCTCTATTTTTGCACCTTAAGTATGCCATCCTTAAATAAACAGAAGCCTTTTGCACTAAAATCATATGTCTGCTGACATCCTGCTGTCCACGTTCACATAGTTTTGTGTGCACAGGCTGATGGATCAGTAAGGGCTGTTTTTATTCACAGAGGTGTATAAGTGCCACTATGAATATTTCCCAGTGTTGAATCAGTCCCCAACCCCTATTTTCAAAGTATTTACCTGTATTGACTAAATCACTTGTTCACTCACTCACCCTTTTGAATACTCATGCTCTTGATGGAGCTTAGAAACATGAGTAGCTTTAACTGCTGCTATTCCCCATGCTATATTTTTCATTGAATAATGGTAATAATAATAATGGAAATGGTAATAATTCAGATTTTGTAGTTCTGATTTATTGATGTACATAGAACCTACACATGTGTTGGCATACTAACCGAGACAGGAAGGAAGTGGTTTGTCCCAGACACGTCTGTCCCCGCTAAGACAGGTCAGTGTACTGCTGCCATGGAGACTGTATCCAGGGTTGCAGGAGTACAGAACAAAAGTGTTGGCATAATGGCCATCGTCTTGGATCTTATAGCCATAACTAGGGACACCTGGTTCCTCACAGCGTACCAGGTCAAAACCTAGAAAGAGACACACAGACACACACAGAGAGAAAACACACACACACACACACACACACACACACACACACACACACACACACACACACACTAGTTAGATTAGGTCATCCTGTCCATGCAGTAAGACAACATTGCATAAATGAACAGGGTGATTCAGAGAAGAGGACATAAGGTCAAACTATTCTTCTCCTGAATCCCACTACTTCCTATATATATATATATATATATATATATATATATATATATATATATAAACAAAGATCCAACAATATGAACATATTTTCCTGCCCTTAGGTCAGCCTTTTACTAACCCTTCAGTTTAGAAACAAAAACGTTGGCTCTGTTTATAGTATAGAAGTCCACTTATGATGACAACTTACTGAAAACATAATCTGATCAAACCTATACTGTACAATAGGTTTTATAAGCTGTCATTTATAAACCACTGCCACTACATAGACTGAATGTACAATAATACCCATGGACTATAACCACAGTAATGTAAAGAAGGTTAGTGCTTCAACTCACACTGAAACATTTTATGTTTTGAATGTGTGGTTAACAGTTTTGACAGCAGTGTGTTAGTATTTGATCAAAGTGCTGTAAATCTACAGTATTCTGCACGTTGTGGTTAAAGTCATGGGATAAGTGTGTAGAGTTTTGAAAACTGTGTTCAAGCAATGAGAAACAAACTAGAGTTGGGTCCACATGAACTGCTGCTGTGCAGACTGTAGTTAGAGTTTTTTTTTTAAGATTATTTTTTGGGGCTTTTCCCTTTATTTTGAAAGTGGATAGAGAGATGGGGGATGACACGTAGAAAAGCGCAGCAGGTCAGATTTGAACATTATTTAGCAATTGAAAAAAAACTGCAAGAAACCATAGTTGCCTCTCTTGATCAGATGCTTCGCTCTCTTTTGTCCTGTATAAACCTTCTATCAATCTCTCTTATCTATCCATTGGCTCATCTGTTGTAGCAGAACTTTGCAGAAGGTGTCACCTTCTCCAGTTTAATGACTTGCAGACTAACGGCTGTCTAATGGTTTAACTGACATACAGAGCATCCGTCTAGTATCCATATACCATCTACATTCATCTGCTTGTCCCTCCGTCCAGGCACTCTTCCACTCCCACTGTGTCACTTTCTCACCTTCTTTTAATGACTTGCAGATAAATGCTCCTCTAATAGCCTCTTTGACTTACACAGCAGCTGGTTCTGCCTTCTTAAAAGACTCTTTTTAAAGCCATTACCTTGTGTGTGTGTGTGTGTGTGTGTGTGTGTGTGTGTGTGTGTGTGTGTGTGTGTGTGTGTGTGTATGTGTGTGTGAATCTTTGAATCTGTAAATAAATTGTACATTTATAGATTTTGTGCAACGTGATAGGGAAAAGCTTGTCATATTTACATATGTTTACGTGTATGTGTGTGTGTGTGTGTTTGTGTGTGTGTGTATGTGTTTGTGTTTGTGTGTGAGAGAGAATTTTAAGAGCATTTATGAGCATGCATATGCTAATTTCTTGTCTTTGCATGCTTGGTTACACTTTGGACTCCACCTTCAACAGAAATTGCTTGAAAAACTGATTGTTGATCCCTTTTCAGCTGTTAGAAGGGATAGAAACAGCTTGGTAATTTGCTGACGGAGAAAGACAAGTCTCGAGAGTTTTGTCGTACATGATTCCTATTTTTTTCTGGTATGTAGCACTCAAGAATCACTTGACTGAGGCACAGGACAGAGGCAGGATATATTCATGAGTGCAATCACACACAATCACTACCACTCTAGTTTTCAATTAAAAACATCTCCTTACAAGGACCTTCATGATGAGCTATTCAAAATTTAGGAAATTGCTCGTGTGTATTGTGTGTGTGTGTGTGTGTGTGTGAGAGGGAAAAGAGGTTTGATTGCACTTTCTTTGGCCATAGTGAAACAAACCATTGCTGTTACAGTAAATATAGAAGAAAAAACAATGTGTATCGCTGTCCAGTTTTTAATCAGTTGATCCTAAGATAAACTTTCTCAAACAACTCACTTGTGTATGTGAGGTGGAAGCCCTGATTGGTTCCAGAGGCGTTGCTGTTGAACTCCAGCCACAAGCGATTGGATGTACTATTGATGACATGACCCGTCATGCCATCATATGTAAAGTTGCCAAGGAGACGGGATGAAGTGTTCTCTCCATCATACACCTGCCAATCAAAGCACAGGAACAGGATCACAGAACATGAATGAAAACATGAGTTAAAAGTGTTTCTAGAGGTTTACCAATGCAAGTAATGAGAACATGACAGAACACGAGTGAACAGTGCATTGCTGACCTGGTCTGGAAAAAAAAAAATGGATGGCACAAAATGTGGTCAGTCTTAAAATCACGATTGCAGAGCACTGCTGTATTTCCTGTGCCTCTCCTCTGCAACACACAGTGATTCATCCAAATACCAAACGCAAGCGAGGCAAAAAACCTCACGGTGCCTCAGGAAATAGCCACTTTGCTTAGCTTTGCATCAGCATGGACCGTGAGAAGCACCACAAAGATAGAGCCTAAAATATCACATGAAAGTTGCTGAGGTCACAAGTGAGTTGTCAAGGTGCTCTATTAAGGTCTGAAGAACTGATGAAGCCTCCATTTTTATAACGTTAAACCTTCAAGATTTGTAGGCAACAATTCCAGAGAAAAATTTAACAAAATGTTGGTGGGGTTTATGGTGGGTAAATAAATTGGTTATCTTACTTTAAATCTTACTATTATTTCTTTCTAAATCTTACTCTTTTATCTTACTTTAAATGAAACAAACATACTTTACATATTGCGGTTTAATCCATGTCTAGCACCTGTAGGAAGAAGTAGATGTAACTATAACTTTAATTTGTGCATTGGCAGAGGGGATATTGCAGCCTTCAATGAACAATAAAAAGCAGCTTAGTCAAGTTTGTCTCCAGCCATGATAAGGGTTCCAAATTTTATATTTTTGAAAATGATGCTGCTAAAGTGGATTCAATTTTACACAGAAAACCATTAACGAGTAATCCAGAGCGCTTCCTAGAAATCAACAGTAAAAGCTAGAAGTCTCAGTATGCATGTTCTCCACTGTTACCAAAACACTAAGTATGCAACAGTATGTCAGTGTGTGTGTGTGTGTGTGTGTGTGTGTGTGTGTGTGTGTGTGTGTGTGTGTGTGTGTGTGTGTGTGTGCGTGTGTGTGTGTGTGTGTGTGTGTGAGTGTGTGCATATTGGAGAAGGGGGAAATAGCAGGAAAGTGAAGACATTAGATTTACAACATAAAAATATCATTGGACTGCATTAATATTGCTTTTTTTTGCTTTTATTCTCTTTGTTGATCAGCTTCTTCTTCTTTAGATTTGTAAAAAGAAAAATATGAACTTGATGAAGTTGTTAACCTTTCAGCCTTCTTGCTAGATTTAATCTTTCTTTTTGGTCTCCTCACAAAAAACATTGTTTGCATTGTGACTATCAACCAGTAGCTGTAAACTCACAGTAGCAACACAAACAAGACACAAAATAGCTGGAAGTCATTTATTTCAAATGAGCCATGTCAGAAAGGTAGATATGGAGGGTGGAGTAATGGCTGACAGAAGGATCTTTGTAACGTAAGAAGGTTGAGCAGCGTGTTAGAGTGTCCAATTGAAAGGCCGATGTGTACAAATCACTACTGTCTGCAGCACATTCAAATGTGCTCACTATGTTCTAAATACTTGTGTTTTCTCCAAAACATGACTCAATAAAAAGCTAACAGATTCAGTTTGTTGTTTGGAAACAAAGTTAGCTGACATACTGAAGATACACGCAACGGAGCGAGCTGTGCTAGCGACAAATGGAAGCTGTGTACTATGGCCATATTTTGGCATATTTTAGTGAAAGTATTGTTTGCAAAATACTGAGCATACAGATTGAGAACAGAGTAGTAGATTGTACAGCAGAAGAGGTTAGAGAAATATGGATGATTTTCAAACTTTTAAGAACTTTATCAAAATTACAGGTGGTAGTAAGTATTTGATACTGAGACACAGCTTTAATGTGGACAGTAGAGTAGTAGTTTAGGAAGTGCAGTCTATTTTTGACTGCAGCTGGAAGGAGAGAATTAGGACTCTGAAGTACCTTATAATACTATCTCACAGCTGGGATATAAATGTAAACGGCTCATGCTTATATTTGGCAGCCTGGGAAATTTTCACAGATTGGTGGTGACAGGTCTGCAGGTGGCAGGAATTCCAAAGCAAAGGGCTAAGGTGATGTATTGTTCTATCTCTACAAGTACTGCCAGTCAGAGGAGACACCTCTACCATACATGAAGCCAAACAAGGAGCTACAGTTTGTTCATAAATATGACAACGATAGAGAGACATGGGAAAAGATGCTGTGAGTTTAAAATTAAAAAAACAGTAGTATCACAGTAACTGTAGCATTACTCCCCTGTTCCTCCCTCTCTGCATCTCTCTAGTTCTATCAGTGTCCACCAATTTTGCATCATGCTGTCTGTTTTTCTCTTCCTTTCTCTCTATCTTTCTCTCCTCCACTCTCTTCTGTAAAACTCAGTATGGTTAATGAAAAGCCCTGCGGCTCATAAATCAACATGTCACCATACGCCACCCCTCCTCTCTCTGTCTGTCTGACTCTCTCCCTTTCTCGCTTGCTCTCCTACCACCTCTATTTCCATAGAACAATCCGTGCACAACACCTACTTTGTTTCTTTCTCACCCTCTCTTTTTTCTTCAGGGCTGGAGTACATCTGAGTAAATTTAGTCAAGCACTGTATTAGAGGACACTTTTAGGCATATTGAGCTTGGACTTGAACTTAGCCAGTAGCAAAAGGAATTGTAATGAGCTGGTTCATATGTTATGGGAGATTTTAGCCTTCAGCTTGCTGGAACTGTCAACAAATGGTTTGTGTTTAGAGTGTTCAGCTGCAGTAACAGGCATTAGCTTCAAGGCCATCAGCCTGGGGAGTGGCATGCTAATTGTTAGCCTAAGTGACACGTCGGGGCTTTCCTTCCAGTTCATTATCGTTTGCAATATGCTTTCTGCTACTTCATTGGGAAAATTATAATTAACGGACATGTTGCATAATACTGGTAATTTCCCTGAAATCCTTTCAATCATTTCTATACCATCACACACGATGACTATAGAACAGATCATTTCATCACATCAAGCACCTGCTATCTTTTGCATAATTACTACTTTTTACATGACTAATTTTTGAGTGTACCCTATATTTTTTAAATGATGGATGTTCAGGTGGAAAATGTATGTCAGCGCAAACCCTGCTTGATCTTACTGTTTTGTCTACATAATTTGTTAGACCTAAGGTCAGTAGCCATGCTTGCGTCATTTACCTGTTATGCCTGTTACACTTAAAAAAGAAAAAAATGATTATTGTTTGATTATGAAAATGGAGAGACAATTTAGCTTTTCTTACTACCAACCACTTTCAATGCCTCAATGTCTGTGTTATCAATAACACAGAGATGTATTCATTTTCATGCCTAACTGGTCAAACATGCGTTTTCTTTTTTTTCTTTTTTTTCTTTTTTTTTACCACCAGTGTATTTTGAAAACTTCAGGAGGCTAGATCTGCTTCTCTTCATGCCTTTTTCAGAATTCAGGCTGTAATAGAATATACTATGTCAGCAATATTTAAGCATGTTTATGTTCATCTTGATGTCACTTTCCTTTATTATTTTGTCTTTAATACTTTTCCACTGGGAACATTTTCCCCCCTTTACAACAGTGTTATGCCTCTCTGAATGCCTGGAAGAACCCTGCTGAAACAATCTAACCAAAGACAGGCTCAGCGAGTGCTCTAGGCCTAATACTGATAATACACTCTAACC